>NW_024737042.1:17859686-17874488 GCF_018991925.1 Homarus americanus
CGTTTCTCGAGATGGCGGTATATGTAATCGAGAAAGCTGACAAGACAGTGAGTGGTGGAGGAAGTTTTCATGTTGCCAAATTGCTGAGGGTCTACGACTTCTGCAATATCAGCATAAGCCCAGTCAAACACAAAACTTTCACAGATTAGGCTGGGTATTGGGGTGATTGCAATAGGTCGTAGCTGATTTAAGGATTGTGGGCTGGTTGACTTGGGCACTGGTGATACATAAGAGGTCTTCCAGTCAGCTGGGCATCTGGCTTGACTGAGAGAAGCATTGATGATGGAGCAGAGGGGTTTAGCAAGCTCCGGGGAGAACTCCTTGAAGAGTTTCATTGGTAAGTCAATGGGGGTGGTAGAGCGTTTTAATTTTAGTTTGTCCAGGCGTTTTGCTACGTCAAATTCTTCTACTAAGTCAGTGGGAAGGGGGGCTGGTAGGTAAGCAGGGAGAGTGGTTGTGTCAAGCCGTGGGAGCGTCTGGCATATAGTAGCGAAATGGTTATTTGTTTGCTCAGCTGCGTCAACATTAGTGAGATGGCTAAGGAAGGGGAGGGGGTGTGTCTTATTGTTTAGTCCACAGAGTTCTTTAAGCTTACCATACCATTGACTGATGTTGGTCTGCTTCAGGTGTTGTAATTTGGTTGGGTAGTGGGACTTCTTTGCAGTGCGTATTTCGCGGATGACTCGGTTGCGAAGGGACCTGTAGCGGATGTGGTCATTGAGATGAAAGGCTCTGTCTCTCTGTTGCATAAGTCTTTTGATCCGAGGTGTGATCCAGGGCAAGTCAGCTGGGTGAGATCTGACGGACTTCTCGGGGAAGAAGTGGTGGTGAGCTTCCGTGGTGGTGTTGGTATAATTTATCCATTTGGTTTCCACGTCATCCACGCTAAGTACTTCAGTCCAGGGATGGTGAACTATCCACTGCCCAAAGAGGCGCACTGCAGAGTCAGTAATCGGCCTGTAGGTCTTGATGTAGGGTCTCTGTACTTGAGTGGGAGTGGCAGCTGGGGACCAGAGCACTGATAAGTGTGTGCTACACCCGATAGGAGGCATTGGTTGAGGTGGTTGGTACTGGTCCGCTAAGTCAGTTAAGATAAGGTCAAGGGTATTTTGACCGTGTGTGGGGAAGGTCACAACTTGTGATAGTGATAGCTGGTCCTGGATATCAGTGGTGTCAATTTCATTTAAATCCCCACATAATACTAACTTGGCACATGGGTACCTAACTCTGAGGTGGTCTGAGGTGGTGATGAGATGATTGATAAGAGTGTCTCTGGTGGGTGATCGAGGCGGATGGTATGCCACACAGATTATAATGGAAGCAGTGTTGCGTGGGTGGGCCCGTAGCACGACACGTACCCATAATGCTTCCACATCTGCTGGGACTTGAACATCCAGGCGTGACGGGCGTAGGTCATCTTGACAGAAGAGGGCAACGCCCCCTCCGCGTCTTTGTAAACGAAGGTGATGAAAGAGTTGATATCCCTCAATATGACACGTTTCAGGCACGATTTGCCAAGCCTCACATATGGCAACGACGCTCGCTGCGGTTGACCTGACTGTAGTTGCCAGCTCGTCGAACTTGTTAGCTAGGGAAGTGACGTTGGATAGCAGTAAAGACGGGAGATCATACCATATCCGTGGAACTTCAGTGTGGTGGTATGGTCTGTCAGGGGTGGGTTTCTCCGGTTTCCTAGTGGAGGTTACGGTTCTAATGGGCTTATGTGTATGACGGCCTTGTCTACGGCTCCGCGCGTGGAATATATTCAGTGATTTGAGTCGCGCGATAACACTGCCATCAGGATAACCGTTCCCACGCTTTAGATGGTACAGACTGCGTCGGGAGTAAGTGATTGGTGGCCATCTGTTGAGATCTGTTGTGGGCGGACGGAAGTGTTTGTCACTGGCGGCACTTTGAGGGACACTGACACTGGTAGACATCTGTTAATATTTGTCAGTCGTAAGGACAGGTGGTCCTTGTCCCTGGTGCTTGGGGTTGCCGACACAGTATTCACGATATATGTAAACACCGCGGTGGTCCTTGTCACTGGCACTTTAAAGGTGACCGATAAAGTGCCCACTGTCTGACTTTTCCTTGGGGTGCACTATCGAGCACTGTATGATAATCACTTATTGCACTGATGACTAGAATGCTTTGCCGAGAAAGTTCCTTAAGTGCACTATAGGAACACTGCTCCGTAATCAATCGTTCACTAATCACTAGAATGTTTTGCCGAATCGATCCTGGTGTAGTAGGGCTGGTAGGGGTATAGCAGGGGGAGTGGGCAGGGCCAAACAGACTCAGCCTGGCTGCTAAAACCGGGAGCGCCTTCGGGCACGTCCTGTCTCACTGAGGGTTGACAAGTGTGTGTGTGTGTAGAGATAGTTATGGTGGCTCTGTGTGAAGGAGATAATTATGGCGGCTGTGTGTGTGTGTGTGTGTGTGTGTGCAGGAAATAGTTATGGTGGCTGTGTGTGTGTGTGTGTGCATGCAGGAGATAGTTATAGTGGCTGCTTGTGTGTGTATGTAGGATATAGTTATGGTGGCTTTGTGTATGTAGGAGATAGTTATGGTGGCTGTGTGTGTAGGAGATACTTATGGTGTGTGTATGTGTGTATGTGTGTGTGTGTAGGAAATAGTTATGGTGGCTGAGTGTGTAGGAGAAGGTTATGGTGGCTGTTTGTGTGTAGGAGATAGTTATGGTCGCTGTGTGTGTGTGTAGGACATAGTTATGGTGCCTGTGAGCTTGGATTCTCATGATAATACTTAACTCTTCCACACATTTTGGTTTTTTATACAGGGTTCGGTTTCCAGTGTATTTTAGAAAGAACGGAGACTGTATAATAAACCACAACGACAAATACAAACCAAACTGACCTAACGACCAAAGCCTTAACATCCATATTAACTCTGCCCATGTTCACCACAACCACCAAATCGTCCTTAAAAGTGTGAAAAAATTTATACACAGGCTATAAACGTATCCGCCACACTTGCGTAAAAAATGAGAACCGGTCTTGGTCTGTCTATAACCACTTCCAAAAACTTTACGTAAGAGTGTCTGAGTCTTCTCGGGCCGGAGGGTGGGGAAGGGGGGAGCGGTAATGCCACACCACCACCACCAACGCGTCCTCGCTGGTCGGAATAAACAATGAGTCAGAAATGGCCAAACTTGTGCCATATCGGCCTCACGTGTTGATGTTCCGGATATTTTGAACTTCTGAACGGTTATTTACCTGCAGGGATGACCTTTTGAGGACGAGGGTGACCTTTGGAGGGCTGGGGTCATATTTTGAGGGCTGAGGTCACATTTGGGGGGGCCTGAGGTCATTTTTCGAGGCCTGGGGTAATTTTTTTGAGGACTGAGGTGTTTGGAGTTCTGGCCTCACATTTGGAGTACTGGAATCGTTTTGAAAGTTTTGGATCATGTTTGGATATATGGGTCACTTTGTGAGTGTTGAAGTTGCCTTTGGAGGTGTGGGGTTAACTTCAAATGGTTACTGTTAGAGGTGACCTTTGCGGGTTGCAAATTTTGGATGAGTGACCTTAGGAGGTGATCCCTGGAGGAGTAATTTATTAAGGGCTGTTGTTAAGTGGGAGGGAGGGAGGGAGAGGGTTCATAAAGGTAAGGTATTTTCAATCTCATATTTAGTTTAGTTAAAACAACGCAATATATCAAAATAATAAAACATTTATACAGCTAAATATTATTTTCCTTTTGCTGTTGTTTGACATAGAGGATCAACGTGTGATATAAAATAATAAGAATCAAAGGTATTTAAAAAACTGGTATGAGAAAGACATAAATGGTGTAACTGTATTAAGTAATACATGTAAAGCTTGAGTCATGTACACACCGAGGGAATATACACACAGAGAAACAGTATCAGTCAGCCACACACACACACACACACACACACACACACACACACACACACACACACACGGTCGGAAAAACATACAGTAGTTAAGAGCAACACAGATCGGTGTTCAATTCTGAGGCGACACTATAACTGTATCTCAAAAAAACATTAATTCAACTTCACTATGGATCAATATGAAATATGAATCCTTGTCCGTTTGCTAATATTTTCTCAATTATCCTCTACGCCCAGCAGTGTTTCATCAATATAATCTGTTTTTCAAACAGTAGCAGATACAAGTAATGCTACATTAGGGTGTGTCATAGGAGGGAAGATCAGCTAAAACTAATGGCCCATCACTTTTTTGGTAGATTTTAGTGTATATAAACAGAAAATAATTTCAGTTTCAATATTTTGCAACCTTTTGCTAGGTAAATTTTAGCGTGAAATTTATCGAAAATCTAACGTAGCTGCATTAGTGCATTACAATTAAATAGTGAACATTGCTTTCTGACTTCATTCTTTAACAACCCAACTAACAATATTTTTTTTCTGTTTCAGATTCTGATGCATTTATAAGTTGATAATATTTGCGATGGCTGCTTGTGTCAGGACGAGGAACCAAAAATCCAGCCATCTCAGTCACTATCTTGGGTCTGGGAGAGAGCTCCTGAAGTCGGAGTTGCCTACATTGAGAGATGCTTTGAGATACGGTGTTTTAATCAGGCAAATCAGTGAAAAGAACCAAAGAACTTACACAAACAAAGACATTGCCAGTGATATGACCAAAGCTGTCTTGGCACAGTACACTCTGGCTAACGCTCAGTTCAAGCCTCCAGTCATAACAAGTCAGAAGAAGATTAGTGAGAGACTGCTAGCCAGTTGGGAAAAGGCAAGAGATATCTCTCTTGGGAGAGGAAAACTTGCAGTTAAGGACAGCTTTGCCAAGCAACTGGACCAGTTATTTGACATAATTACTTGCAAGTGCCCAATTGTTCTCTGTCCTGAGTTTGGATGCGATCGTGACTGTAAATCCGAGGCCCACATCTCCTGTATTTGCAAGCGTGAACTGAAGATTCCTGTGATCGAACTGGCATTTGTCAAAGCACAGAGAGAGAAGACTGGCAGTATAGGGGCTCTCATGATTTCTAGCCAAGATATTCCGGAGTCCAAGAGACAGGAGGCTGCCACAGAGAGACAGAAGAGAAGAAGAGTTGCCGAGGAAAAGAGACTTAAGAAGGCCCAGGGTGAGGTAAAAAAGGCCGATGATTGGAGTCAAGCTGATTCAGAGTTTAATGACTTCCCCATGGCTGATCCGAGTGCTGACCAGGAGAATGGTGACTTTGTCCCTAACCCAGAAAATAATGATCCCAAACCTTCCAGGCATAAGATTCGAAATAGGAAAGATATTCCGAGCATAGCTCTGGCCAGCATGCGACACCACACTGGTCTCAGAGAAACTGCAGAGATAGCAACAGCTGCCTGGATTGACGGTGGTTTGATAACACCTGATGAGGTTCACCTGGTGATAGATCATAACAAAGTAAGGAGAGCTCAGGAGAAACTTGTCAGTAACCTAGAAGAGGAGTTTGATAAGGTGATAAGAGAAAATGGAATCAATTGTTTGTTCTTTGATGGGAGAAGGGATGACACTAAAGTGTTCATGAAAGTTGGAGATTCTGACAAGTTGTTCCCTGCCATGGTGAAGGAGGAACACTACTCCTGCTGCAGTGAACCAGGAGGGAAGTATTTGTGGCATTTCACTCCAGAGAAAGATGACATCAGGAAACCAGCTGAGATAGTGGCAGATAACATTGTGAACTGGCTCAGAGAGAGGAACGTAGACCAGACCCTGCAGGCCATTGGAGGGGACAGCACCAACACGAACACAGGGTGGCAAGGGGGGGTCATACAGTGGATAGAGCAGAAGATTGGGAGGAAGCTGGTCTGGATTGTTTGTGACCTCCACACCAACGAGTTGCCACTCAGACATCTGATCCAGGAGCTGGATGGCAAGACTCTTTCAAACAACAGATGGTCTGGTCCTCTTGGCAAGATGCTGGACTCTGCCACTGAGTTAGAAATAAATCCGAGCTTTGAAAAAATCACAGTTGGCCCTCCAATCGTTGAGCTTGCACATACTGTCATTGACGACCTGAGTACTGACCAGTACTATGGTTACATGATTTGCAGTGCCATCAAAACTGGGGTCATGCCTGATAGACTTGCTTACCTGCAGATAGGTCCAGTCTCACATTCTAGGTGGCTCACAACGGCTCTCAGGTTCTGCAGAATTTGGGTCGCTCATGATAAACTGAAAGGGAACCAGCTTCACAACCTGAGACTTATTGTCCAATTCATCGTGAGTGTCTACTTGTCAAATTGGTTCAACACCAAGGTCAAGTCATCGTTCTCCGAAGGTCCGAGGCATGTTCTCTTCCAGCTTGAGCTCCTGAGGAGTCAGCCAAGGAAGGTTGTTCAGATTGTGGAGCAGACTGTGAGGAGATCTTCCTGGTATGCTCATCCCGAGGCAGTTCTGCAGACAATGCTCTGCAGTAAGGATGAGGAGGAGAGAAGAGTGGCAGTCAAAAAGATCTTGGATATGAGACTTATGAGAGGATCTGGGCATGACGAATCAGTTGGTGACGATTCCTTCAGGGTCAGGAAGACTCCTGAAGTCAATCTAGGTGCCAAGACCCTCACTGATCTCATAGATCTGGATAACATCCAGGCTGGCAGTGAGCCCCTCTACCTGCAGCCTCACCAATGTTCAAGTCAGAGCCTGGACAACCCCATGCATGTCCCTGCCTGGCCCTCGCACACCCAGAGTATAGAGCGTTGTGTACAGCAAGTGAGCCAGGCCAGCAGCCGGGAGAGGAGGAGGCTACATCCGAGCTCAGGTGGTCAGCAGGGAGGTGATGAGTAGAAACAGAAGCAAGAAAGACATGTTCTCTATGGTGTGCAGCAACACCGGGTCGTAGTAGTAAAACCGGTTTTTGTATTTGATGATTTTGTTTTCTAAAGGAATATTAAATTTAATAAATGTGTCAAGATCATTCGTTTCACTATTCTGGATCATTTTCATCCTAATAAATTAACCTGATGCATTTACTTTACTTTAAATAAGCTATTTAGTGGTGTTGGTAAAAGGGTGGGAATGCTGAATTTTCATAAGATTTCAAGTTAAAATTTACCTAGCAAAAAATGAAAACTTTTCAAATCTGAAGATATCACATAATTCTGCACATAGAACTACATCATTAATACCATGGGCCGATTTTTCAAACTCAAAAAAAAAAAATTCGCCTCCGTATGACACACCCTAATGCTACATGGTTATACGATCAAATATACCGTAACTTATGTAAATTAAATGACAATAAGTGTTTTTGTATGTTGTAGAATACCGTAAATAATGTCTCCAAAAGAATCGTTCGTGGGAGTCATTGTATGCAAGATGAATGATATAGGGATTCTGTCATATGATATTTAGGGCATTGGGTCGTTTATGGTATGTGACTAATATTAGGTACAGAGCATTTGATTCACGTAAGAACAGGTGTTTGTATATTACATCTTGTTTACAAGATAGTGTACGTTAATTGCAGTTCTTAGTATTGTGATTTATATCGGTTTTTAGTTTTTAATTTATTTGAGTTTCTCTGCTTGTATTCGTACTTCAATTAGCATGTTATTTATTTGGGCTCCTTGTCCTGTTATTTATATGGGTTCCTGAGAGATTGATTTATATTGGTCCTTCAACAAATTATATATTACGGGCTCCTCAACTTCAAAGTATCGAGGAAAAGTTCTTATTTTTGTGAAAAAGACGATGGAGGGAACACTTCAAGGTGAGGTCTGATGAGGAAAGGCTTCTGGGAAATTGAATAACCGTGGTCAGTTCCATGATTTCAATGCGAGATCTTGACCAATGAGCTTTACACTTATGGAGCTGTCAGAGAAGATTCAAGAAAGGGTGTGGTCGTGAAAGACCCCAACAGAGAAGTACTTGTTGGAAGAAGTTATCAAGAACAGGCCATGATCGTCATAAACTACCGGTAAAAGCGTTAGTCAAGCCTGGAAGCCCAGAGGAAGCGTTCCTGCATCCAGAGCACAAGCCAGAAGAGGATCTGGTAAAGATATAATTCCAGGAAAGACTTTGGTCGATGAAATCTTCAAGACAAGGAGCTCGAGACCTAGGAGTCGTTCCAAAAAAGGGGCATTGCTCCGGGCGGAACCTCGTTAGGAAGTACTCTGATCGATGTGCTCGTAAATATCAGAACTAAATTCCGATTGACGAGAGCCTCCAGGATGAAACTTAGCTGACGGAAACCTTTAAAATTAGTTTTCGTGAAGGTGACTTCTCAGTATACTACTTGGAAAATCCTAATCGATGGGGACATGCAATACAGGATTTAGATGAACGAGAGAAACTTTCTAGGAAAGATCCGCACAGGTGAGGCATTTAGGATAACATGAGAGCACAAAACACTTTTTGAAAAGAACTGGACGGGAAAGGGTCTGGACAAGAGAAGCATTTTAGAAAGGAGGGGATCAAGATAGGGAAAAAAAGATTGGAGAGATCTGGACAGAAAGAGCTCTAATTTAGAAAGGATCAGAACAGAAGAAAAAATATTCTAGAGAGAATCGAGGCGGGAGACGCATTTTAAACTAGTTTGGACGGTAAAGATATAGGAAAAGAATCTGTCTGGACATGAAAACTTTTTTATTTTGTTGAGGGAGGTTCTGGTCATAGAAGGCTTACTGGAAAGGGGGAGAGGAGAGAGGGTTTGATGGAAAAGGTTGGTTGGAAATGGTCTTTGCCCGGACAGGAGAAAGAGTCCAAGTCCAGTCTAGTCCAGGAAACGGTCCAGCCGAATCAAACAGTTGGAGAAAGTTAGCGAGGCTGGTGTGGTGCGGGCGGGGAGGCGATGGTGGCCTGCAGGTGACGTGCTCAGCATTACAACCCGGGGACTCCGCCTGACCACTCGGTCTTCTGCACCCACTGGCATCACGAGAGAAAAGACAAATACGAAAAAAAGTTTTATTTTCATGCCCTGTCAATCTGTCCCAGAGCTGTCAGACAACACTAGTTGACGTCAACCTGTGTCATTCCCACTGTCTCTCTATAAGAAGAGGCCTAGCAAATGCAGAAAGGAATGTTATTTTGGGAGTTTTTACAGAGAAGCTACAACGACCGACGAGATCCGGAATGTATCGACAATATTTTTGACGTGTTTACAGCAATCGACAAGTGATGACAAGAAATGATGATTACCGACAAGGTTGTTGAACTGATGCTGTTATCTGACGAGTACTGAAATTAAATGACAAGTACAATGTGTCGGAAAAAAGCAGCATGCCATGACAAGTGCTGACAAGACCCTGACAAGTGCTGACAAGAATCGGGCAAGAGTTGACAAGCGTTGATAAATCCGTGAGAAGTGCTCCTGAAAAGTGTTCACAAGACCCTGACAAGTGTTCACAAGACCCTGACAAGTGTTCACAAGACCCTGACAAGTGTTCACAAGACCCTGACAAGTGTTCGCGAGATCCTGCCAAGTGTTCGCGAGACCCTGACAAGTGCTCGCGAGACCCTGACAGGTGCTCACAAGATCTTGACAAATGATCACAAAGCCCTGTCAAGTGTTCACAAGAGTCTGAAAAGTGTTCACAAGACCCTGACACTAATAACACCTTAGTACTCGAAAGACCTCAACATGACAAGTTCTTCTGGATGCCATTAACAGGCAGCAATAACGACACTACCAATCCTTTATCACTTATCTCATACCAATATTGTTTCCCGTACCGTTCTAGTGTCTCTCTCTCTCTCTCTCTCTCTCTCTCTCTCTCTCTCTCTCTCTCTCTCTCTCCAGGTGGCTAGGCGTATATGTGAGAAAAGTACCTCCACGTGCCTCTCACCGTCCCACCAAGTGAGCAAAAGTATAGAAAAGTGGCGAGCAGCTCTGGTGTCTCGAGTCGACCCTGCGTAACCCGGATCTCTGCCTCGCCAAGACCCAACTTTAATCTTCTCAAGAATTGCAATATGCTAAGCAGGTCTTGGCTCCCTGCTCTCCCTCTCTCCGCCTTTCCATCCACCCATCCCTCCCTCCCTCCCCCCCTTCCCTCTTCCTCCCTCCACCCTCCCCCTTCCTCTTCCTCCTTCCCTCCCTCCCTCCCTCTCTCTCATTCAGTCTTGTCACCTTAGTAGGTGACCTATTTACTCAGTCATAGTCATGAACGTAAATACAAGTGGAAAGGGAGATATGTGGGAGGATATTTAAGATGGAAGGGAATATGCAGGAAGACCTGTGTGGGAAGGGAATATATATGGGAGGGGAAGATATTCATAATAGGCCCCATCATAACATAGTTCAATAGTCAGACTTAGGGGTCTAATACGATTAGTGTTTATTAGAACTGGGCCCCAATATAACTGGATAAGGTCGATTAGATTGAGGCCTACTAGTACTGGGGCCCATTTAACCCGTCCGATACCTCACGTGTGTCGAGAGCTACACAACACCTGGATGGGTGGACTGATCAATGAACGGCTGTAAACGACGAACTGATATAACTGACAATAAAGGGAAGAGATAGAATGAAGAGCACAGAGACAAACGAGAGAGAACAGGAAAAAAGAGAAGTGAGGAAAGATTTTTTTAATAAGAAAGAGAGGGAGAGAATTATACGTACATGCCCTCTCCCCTACCAACCTACCTACCTACCTACCTCCCTCCCTCCCTCCCTCCTCCTCCCTCCTCCCCTACCTCCCCTACCTACCTCCCCACCACCTCCTCCCTCCCCCCTACCTATCTCCCTCCCTACCCATCCTCCCTCCACCCATCTCCCTCCCCACCCATCTCCTCCCCCACCCCCCCCACCCTCCCCCACCCATCTCCCAACCCCACCCCACCCCCACCCACCCACCCCCCCACCCACCCACCCACCCACCCACCTACCCACCTCCCCTACCTCCTCCCCACCACCCCCCACCTCACCTCCACCCCCACCCCACCCACCCACCCCACCCCTCCCCCACCCACCCAACCCCCCACCCACCCACCTACCCCCACCCACCCACCCCACCCACCCACCCCCACCCACCCACCCACCCACCACCACCCCACCCACACCCCACACCACCCCCACCCACCCCCCCCCACCTCCACCCACCCACCCACCTCCCCACCACCACCACCCACCCACCACCCACCCACCCCCCACCCAGCCACCCACCCCACACCCACCACCCCAACCCACTACCTCCCCACCCCCACCCCCCCCCAACCCTGCCCCCCCACCCCACCCACCCACCCCACCCCACCTTACCCACCTCCACCTCCCACCCCACCCCACCCCCTACCCACCCCCCACCTGCCACCCAACCCACCTACCTCCCACTACCCACCCCACCCCTACCCTACCCCCACCCACCCACCAACCCCCACCCACCCACAACCCACCCCCCCCCCCACCCCACCCACCCAACCCCACCCACCCCCACCCACCCCCCCACCTGCCCCCCACCCCCCACCACCTACCCCACCCCTACCTAACCCACCCACCACCCCACCCCCCACCTACACCCCCCCACTCCACCCACCACCCACCCTCCCCCTACCACCTCCCACCTACCTCCCCTACCTACTCCACCTTCTACCTACCTAGTACTCCACCTACCTACCTACCTACCTACCTACCTACCTACCTAGTAGGGTGTGTCAATTTTGTCAACATGTTAAAAATCAAATTTGGTAGTCAAAATATTGTGCCTCTATGTCTAAACTTGAGATTAGCAAACAAAAATGAATTGAAATAACCCTCACCTACATCAATTATACCTTAAAGTTTCAAATATCAGTATTTCAACAAATTAATGAGACTTGATAAGAATTATTCACTTGATATTAACTAATCTCATGTAAGCATATGGATTATGGAGTATTTTATGGTTCTATAGCTTGTGTACAATATGCATGTCAGAACATGAACAGGCTCTCCGTGTGGGACAGTTTAATTCTTGTTTTGACTTGTACCAAGCGTGAGGATAAGGCGCCCGGCTCACTCTCCTTCTAGATATCATAGACGGTGGTTTGCTCTCATTGCACTTGCACCTACTCTACCAGACGAATTCTACATTTTAATTATTGTAAGTAGGGCATATTGATTGTCGCAGTTACTTATATCATTGTATAAAACATTATGTTCTAAGAAATTATTATGTTATTTCTGTTACAGCATTTTTGATAAACAAATTGATATTTTTTGAAACAACAATTGAATTATGAAACATTGAAATATTTTTCTATTTGTCAGATAGTGTGAAGATGTCAAAATTGAAGACAAGAAGTCAGTTGTCAACCCACTTGAGCCTGCTAGTTGGTAAAGGGAAGGAGCTTCCTGTATCAGAACTTCCAACAGTGAGAGACATGCTAAGATTAGGGTTACTCCTTCGAGAAAAAAATGCAAAGGACAGAAGGAACTATACAGATAAAGAACTCATAAATGACATGATAGTCCCTCTTCTGCATCAATGGACAAAAGCTAATGCACTATTCAAACCACCTGTGATTAATCAGTGTCGAACTATTGAGCTAAAACTAACGAAATTATGGCACAAAGCAGTTGAAACATCACTTGGTAAAGGAAACTTGGCCAGGAAAAATGAATTTCTGCACACACTTGATACTCTGTTTGACATTTTGACCTGCAAGTGCTCCATACAATTATGTTCTGAATCCAACTGTTCTCACTCAGGTAAGAGAGAAAATAATTCCCACATTGATTGTGGTTGTCCTCGTGAAAAGAAGATCCCTGTTTTAGAGCTTGAATTTATAAAGGCACAGAGGACAAAGGCAGAAGGCCAAGGAAGTATGCAAATGGGTTCAATAGATTATTCAGAAACAAAGAAGCAGATTGCTAATGCCAAGAAGAGAGAACAAATCCGAGAGAGGGAACAAAAGAAGAAAATGAAGAGTGAAGAAGCCATCCAAAGAGAGGAAGAGCTGTGTCAAGATGTTTATCACTTCTTTGATAGTTCTTCTGATGAACAGGAAGCAACATCAGATGATAGTTCCAAAGAGCCATCTGAACCTTTACCAAAGAAAATGAAATACAACACAAGAAATATTTCAAACATTGCTTTAGCTAGTATTCGCCACCATGCTGGACTTCGTGAGGCTGCAGAAATTGCAACTGCCGCTTGGATAGATGCAGGCCTCATCAGCCGAGAGGATGTATCTTTGGTGATAGATCATAATAAAATTAGAAGAGCACAAGAAAAAATAATGAAGGAAATATCTGATCAGCATGAAAAAGATTTAAGCGAGGGAGGGCTCTCCTGTCTTTTGTTTGATGGAAGAATAGATGACACAAAAGTTTTGCTAGAAGTAGAGGGAGTGAACAGAAAGTTTCCAGGTCTCATCAAAGAAGAACACTACTCTGTCTGTTCTGAGCCTGGTGGTCAGTTTTTGTTTCACTTTGCTCCCGAAACTGAAGTAGAAGGGAAGAAACATGCAGAGGTCATTGCTGATCATATTTTATGTTGGGTTCAGGAGAGAGGACTTGGCAGTTCACTGCAGGCTGTTGGTGGAGATTCAACTGCAGTGAACACCGGATGGCAGGGGGTGTAATGACGCATTTAGAGAAAAAACTAGGAAGAAGACTTGTTTGGATTGTATGTGATTTACATACAGGCGAGCTACCTCTTCGTCATCTCATCCAGGAACTTGATGGTCCTACAAAGAGCAACAACAAGTGGTCAGGTCCCCTTGGCATCATGCTGGATGAAGCAACACAACTAGAAATAAATACAACCTTTCCAAAGGTCGAAGTTGGCCCTCCCCTTCCGGCGTTGTCTGAAGGAGTCATCAAAGATCTCAGCACAGATCAATCCTATGCTTATCGTATTGCCCAAGCAATAAGATCAGGAGAAGTGCCTCAGTCATTGGCTCTCTTGGAGATTGGACCTGTCAGTCACAGCCATTGGTTAACTACAGCTCTTCGTTTCTGCAGGATTTGGATTTCCAAACACGAATTGAAGGGCAAAGTGCTGAAGAATTTGAGGTTAATTGTTGAATTTATTATTGGAGTTTATCTTCCCCAGTGGTTTAGTGTGAAACTTAATCCTATGTGGGTGGATGGGCCCAATCACCTTTTGTTTCAATTGCAGCTAGTAAGAACACAGAGGAAGGTAGTGAGGGACATCGTGTTACCTGTGGCAAGAAGGTCCGCTTGGTATGCTCGATCAGAAGCAGTTTTGCAAGCAATGCTTTGCAGTCAATGTACCAATCTCCGAACCGAGGCTGTAGAAGTCATTCTAAAGATTAGAGGAACGCTAATAGATGACGACCAGTTGGGAGACTGTTCGTTTCATTCAAGAAAAGTTCCCCCAATAAACGTCAATGCCACCAAATTGTCAGAATTGGTTGACTTGAGTTTGGAAGTCTTAGAGCCACCATTGACAACAAGTCTAACTAGCCAAGAATTGAGAAACCTTAAAGAGACTCCAATGCAGGTGCCGAAGTGGCCTTCCCACACTCAAAGTGTGGAGAGATGTGTGAAAATGGTCACAGAAGCAGTGGGCCATGTTTACAGCCACGAGAGGCGAGAAGGTTACATCAAAGCACAAATAGCAAGCAGACTACTGATGACAAGAAACCAAAGCAAAGAGAGTATGAAGGCATTGGTTACTTTCAAATAGACTACGGATAATAAAATATAATAATTTGAACTTGAAACAGTAACATGTGTGCAAACGCTGGTTATGTTATAAATTCACAAATATGTACATTTAAAAATCCATTTGATGTAGGTAGGACTTATTATAAAAAAAAATTTATGCCAGAATATTGTTTTGCATGCTTAAAGACTACAATAAATTGCTACCAAATTACTCGATTTTCAATTTAGCCAGTTCACCCCCTAAATTGAC
>NW_024737042.1:17874588-17914588 GCF_018991925.1 Homarus americanus
CATTACTTGTATCTGCTACTGTTTGAAAAACAGATTATATTGATGAAACACTGCTGGGCGTAGAGGATAATTGAGAAAATATTAGCAAACGGACAAGGATTCATATTTCATATTGATCCATAGTGAAGTTGAATTAATGTTTTTTTGAGATACAGTTATAGTGTCGCCTCAGAATTGAACACCGATCTGTGTTGCTCTTAACTACTGTATGTTTTTCCGACCGTGTGTGTGTGTGTGTGTGTGTGTGTGTGTGTGTGTGTGTGTGTGTGTGTGGCTGACTGATACTGTTTCTCTGTGTGTATATTCCCTCGGTGTGTACATGACTCAAGCTTTACATGTATTACTTAATACAGTTACACCATTTATGTCTTTCTCATACCAGTTTTTTAAATACCTTTGATTCTTATTATTTTATATCACACGTTGATCCTCTATGTCAAACAACAGCAAAAGGAAAATAATATTTAGCTGTATAAATGTTTTATTATTTTGATATATTGCGTTGTTTTAACTAAACTAAATATGAGATTGAAAATACCTTACCTTTATGAACCCTCTCCCTCCCTCCCTCCCACTTAACAACAGCCCTTAATAAATTACTCCTCCAGGGATCACCTCCTAAGGTCACTCATCCAAAATTTGCAACCCGCAAAGGTCACCTCTAACAGTAACCATTTGAAGTTAACCCCACACCTCCAAAGGCAACTTCAACACTCACAAAGTGACCCATATATCCAAACATGATCCAAAACTTTCAAAACGATTCCAGTACTCCAAATGTGAGGCCAGAACTCCAAACACCTCAGTCCTCAAAAAAATTACCCCAGGCCTCGAAAAATGACCTCAGGCCCCCCCAAATGTGACCTCAGCCCTCAAAATATGACCCCAGCCCTCCAAAGGTCACCCTCGTCCTCAAAAGGTCATCCCTGCAGGTAAATAACCGTTCAGAAGTTCAAAATATCCGGAACATCAACACGTGAGGCCGATATGGCACAAGTTTGGCCATTTCTGACTCATTGTTTATTCCGACCAGCGAGGACGCGTTGGTGGTGGTGGTGTGGCATTACCGCTCCCCCCTTCCCCACCCTCCGGCCCGAGAAGACTCAGACACTCTTACGTAAAGTTTTTGGAAGTGGTTATAGACAGACCAAGACCGGTTCTCATTTTTTACGCAAGTGTGGCGGATACGTTTATAGCCTGTGTATAAATTTTTTCACACTTTTAAGGACGATTTGGTGGTTGTGGTGAACATGGGCAGAGTTAATATGGATGTTAAGGCTTTGGTCGTTAGGTCAGTTTGGTTTGTATTTGTCGTTGTGGTTTATTATACAGTCTCCGTTCTTTCTAAAATACACTGGAAACCGAACCCTGTATAAAAAACCAAAATGTGTGGAAGAGTTAAGTATTATCATGAGAATCCAAGCTCACAGGCACCATAACTATGTCCTACACACACACACAGCGACCATAACTATCTCCTACACACAAACAGCCACCATAACCTTCTCCTACACACTCAGCCACCATAACTATTTCCTACACACACACACATACACACATACACACACCATAAGTATCTCCTACACACACAGCCACCATAACTATCTCCTACATACACAAAGCCACCATAACTATATCCTACATACACACACAAGCAGCCACTATAACTATCTCCTGCATGCACACACACACACACACAGCCACCATAACTATTTCCTGCACACACACACACACACACACACACAGCCGCCATAATTATCTCCTTCACACAGAGCCACCATAACTATCTCTACACACACACACACTTGTCAACCCTCAGTGAGACAGGACGTGCCCGAAGGCGCTCCCGGTTTTAGCAGCCAGGCTGAGTCTGTTTGGCCCTGCCCACTCCCCCTGCTATACCCCTACCAGCCCTACTACACCAGGATCGATTCGGCAAAACATTCTAGTGATTAGTGAACGATTGATTACGGAGCAGTGTTCCTATAGTGCACTTAAGGAACTTTCTCGGCAAAGCATTCTAGTCATCAGTGCAATAAGTGATTATCATACAGTGCTCGATAGTGCACCCCAAGGAAAAGTCAGACAGTGGGCACTTTATCGGTCACCTTTAAAGTGCCAGTGACAAGGACCACCGCGGTGTTTACATATATCGTGAATACTGTGTCGGCAACCCCAAGCACCAGGGACAAGGACCACCTGTCCTTACGACTGACAAATATTAACAGATGTCTACCAGTGTCAGTGTCCCTCAAAGTGCCGCCAGTGACAAACACTTCCGTCCGCCCACAACAGATCTCAACAGATGGCCACCAATCACTTACTCCCGACGCAGTCTGTACCATCTAAAGCGTGGGAACGGTTATCCTGATGGCAGTGTTATCGCGCGACTCAAATCACTGAATATATTCCACGCGCGGAGCCGTAGACAAGGCCGTCATACACATAAGCCCATTAGAACCGTAACCTCCACTAGGAAACCGGAGAAACCCACCCCTGACAGACCATACCACCACACTGAAGTTCCACGGATATGGTATGATCTCCCGTCTTTACTGCTATCCAACGTCACTTCCCTAGCTAACAAGTTCGACGAGCTGGCAACTACAGTCAGGTCAACCGCAGCGAGCGTCGTTGCCATATGTGAGGCTTGGCAAATCGTGCCTGAAACGTGTCATATTGAGGGATATCAACTCTTTCATCACCTTCGTTTACAAAGACGCGGAGGGGGCGTTGCCCTCTTCTGTCAAGACAGAGATTCTGACACTGGCCACGCCTGGATGTCTGTCCCAGCAGCAGATGGGAAGACAGGGCATGCAAGCAGCTACGGGCCACCCCACGCAACACACTGCTTCCCATTATAATCTGTGTGGGCATACCATCCGCCTTCGATCACCCACCAGAGACACTCTTATCAACTCATCTTCACACACACCTCAGATCAATCTTTCAGAGTTAGGTACCCATGTGCTGAAGTTAGTATTATGTGGGATTTTAATGAAATTGATTCACTGATATCCAGGACCAGCTATCACTATCGCCAGACTCTTCCCCACACACGTCAGAATACCTCGGACCTTATCTTAACTGACTTAGCTGTGGACCAGTACCAAACTCACCCAAATTCAATGCTCTCCTATCGGGTGTGTGTGTGTAGCACACACTTATCAGTGCTCTGTCCCCTGCTGCCAATTCCTAATTACAAGTACAGAGACCTCAAGATCAAGACTCACAGGCTGATTACGATTGACTCCTGCAGTGCGCCTCTTTGGGCAGTGGATAGTTCACCATCCCTGACTGAAGTACTGTGCGTGGATGGACGTGGACACTAAATGGATAAAGTGAGACACCAACACCACTAATGAAGCTCACCACCACTTCTTCCCGAGAATCCGTCAGATTCACCCAGCTGACTTGCCCTCCTGGATCACACCTCGGATCAAAAGACTTATGCAACAGAGAGACAGCCTTTTCATCTCAATGAGACCTGGTTCCGCAGGTCACTTTCAAGAATCGAAATATCCGCTAAATACGCACCGCAGAAGTCCCACCTTCAATACCCAAACTAAATTACAACACCTGAAGTGAGACCACATCAGTCAATGGTATAAGCTTAAAGAACTCTGTGGGATCAAAACACAAGATATACCCCTCCCTTCCTTAGCCATCTCACCACGTTGACGCAGAAGGAGCAAACAAAATAACCATTTCGCCATTATATGCCAGACGCCCGGCTTGACACAACCACTCTCCTTGTTTACCTCCACCAGCCCCTTCCACTGGATCTTCTAGTAGAAGAATTTGACGCAGCAAAACGCCTGGACAAACTGCTAAAATTAAAACGCTTCTACCACCTCATTGACTTACCAATGAAACTCTTCAAGGAGTTCTCTCGGAGCTTGCCAAACCCCTCTGCTCCATCATCAATGCTTCTTCCAGTCAAGCCAGATGCCCAGCTGACTGAAGACCCTTATGTATCACCAGTGCCCACAATCCAGCCCACAATCCTTAAACCAGCTACGACCCACGGTAATCACCCCAATATCTGAATACTCTGACCTGTGAAAAGTTATGTGTTCGACTGGCTTATGCTGATATTGCAGAAGTCGTAGACCAGCACCTAAGTAACATGAAAACTTCCTCCACCACTCACTGTCTTTGGTCAGCTTTCTCGATTACATATACCGCCATCTCGAGAAACGAAAAAACGTTCAGAAGTCGCCTTCTGGCTGATTTACTCAAAGTGCTCCGACCCTAGCCGACCATTCACAATATAATCATCAACAACAAAGCTATTGACTCCGGGCTTTCGGAGAAGTCTTATACCATGCTTACAGACTTCCTTTCAGTGACCGGACGCTGTTGCACGCCTGAGGGGCTATGTCTCCACCTTTTCAGTCACTCACCCGTGGCGTCCCCAAGGCACCAAGATGGGACCACTGCTTCCTTATGCTCAATAACGATGCCCCAGGAAAACCCCTGCTCGCTGAAATATGTCGATGATCATCACTGGGATCAGCGTCAACAATTCTGCTCCAACTAGACTGCCCTTCAGATTTATTGAACAGTCTCCAAACTGGGCCAACAACAAATCATGTCACCATCAACCATACCAAGACCATGGTTATGCACATCAATCCCTCCCTCCGACATTGTCCTAATTCCTCCACACACTCCAGGGGTCCGAAACATTACACTCCAGGAGGTTGTAGATTCCACGAAGCTCCTTTATGTCACCATAGACAACAAACTAAATTGGAACCACATCGCCATGAAGCTACAGAGTCAACCTCCAGTTTCCGCCTCCACCTCCCTCCGCTGACTAAGTCCCTCGGAGTTCCTTGCACACGAGCTCCTCAGGCTTACACAACATCCATACTCTCAAGCTCACCTATGCCTCCCCCACCTGGTCTTCTCCTCCTCCCTAAATGCCACACACCAAACACCTAGAAAAAGTGCAAAAAGAGGGCATGCAAGATTGCCCTCTCCTTCCTACTCCACACATATCAAGAAGCGCTCAACACATTGACCCCTTTCTGACTCCTACACTGACCATCACCACGACCCTCATCTTGCATATTTGAAGAAGCTTCTACACCATCCCCGGACACCGGCTCCTACTACCACCTGAGATCCCTTGTCCGGAGGAATTGCTAACGCCTGACACCACAAATCGTTATCCAGCCCATACGCACGAACTGATCGCTATAAGAACAGCCCAGTCCCAACCATTAAAATTATCAATAACTTGTAATAAATCAGTACTACCTCCCTGTGCAAACACTGTTCTTACACTGTCACTATGCTGGAAATGAACTGTAGTTTGAGCCTTTCCCTCTATCTATACATTATGTCTGATGGTGTCACTTATATACTTGTATATTATTTGTAATTGGTAACTCCATTCTAAATATGTAATCAGCTTTTCAGCCTTCTACGCGGGGTTTTTCAATAAAACTGTTAATTATTATATATATATTAATTGTTACACACACACATAATAACCATCTCCTAAACATACAGAACCATAACTATTCTACACACGCAAACACACACACACGCAAACACACACACACACACCATAACTATCTCCTAAACATACAGAACCATAACTATCTCCCCACACACACGCAAACACACACACGCACACACACACACACCATAACCATTCCAAAACACACACACACACACACACACCATAACCATTCCAAACACACACACACACACACACCATAACCATTCCAAACACAACACACACAGCCACGATAACTATCCAACACACAAACAGCCACCATAACATTCCCTGCACACACACACACAGCCACCATAACTATCTCCCACACACACACACTCAGCCACCATAACTATCTTCCAAACAGACACACACAGCCACCATAACTATCTCTTACACAAACACAGCCACCACAACAATCTCACTACACATGCCCACCATATCTATTCCCCACACACAAAGCCACCATAACCATTCCCACACACACACAGCCACCATAGTAACCCTCCCAATACACAGCCACCATAACTATCTCCCTACATACAAACAGCCAAATTATAACTAGATTCTACACACACAGCCATCATAACTATCTCCCACACACACACAGCCACCATAACTATCTCCACACACACACAGCCACCATAACTATTCTAAGCACACACACAGCCACCATAACTATCTCCCACACACACACACACAGCTACCATAACTATATCTCCAACACACACACAGCCACCAACTATCCCAACACACACAGCCACCATAACTATCTCCAACACACACACAGCCACCATAACTATCCTCCTGCACACACAGCCACCATAACTATCTCAACACACACACAGCCACCAACTATCTCCTCACACCACAGCCACCACCACTTCTCTCCAACACACACACAGCCACCATAACTATCTCCAACACACACAGCCACCATAACTATCTCCAACACACACAGCCACCATAACTATCTCCTACACACACACATGCAAACGATAACTATCTCACTACACACAGCCACCATAACTATCTCACTACATACAGCCACCATAACTCTCCTCACACACACACACACACACACACACACACACACACACCATAACCATCTGCTACACACACAAACCATACCACTCCTCTCACACACACACACACACACACACACACACACACACACAGCCACCATAACTATCTCCTACACACACATGCAATACGATAACTATCTCACTACACACACAGCCACCAACTATCTCACTACATACAGCCACCATAACTCTCCTCACACACACACACACACACACACACACACACAGCCACAACTATCTCCTACACACAGCCACCATAACTATCTCATACGCATACACACAGCATCATAACCATCTCCTACACAAACAGCCACCAACCATCGCACACACACCGACCATATAACTAATGTTCTACAAACACAAACACACACACCCACACATAACCATCTCCTACACAAACAGCCACCATATCGCCTACACACAAACCGACCTGCTGTCTTCTACAAACACAAACACACACACCCACACCATAACTGTCTCCTACACACTGCCATCATAATGTCTCTTACACACACACACCACCATATCTGTCTTACACACACACACACACACACACACACACACACACACACACACACACACACACACACACACACACACACACACACACACACACACACACACACACACACACCATAACTGTCTCCTACACACTGCCATCATAATTGTCTCTTACACACACACAGCCACCATATCTGTCTTATACACACACACACACACACACACACACACACACACACACACACACACACACACACCATCACTATCTCCAACATACACACAGCCACCATTACTATCTCCAACACAAACTATCTCCCTACACACACACACACACACACACACACACACACACACACAGCCAACAATTATCTCCTACACACACACAAGAACCACCTTTACTATTTCACACACACACAGCACATATCTTTCTCCTACACACACATAGCTACCATAACTATCTCCTACACCTGAAACGCCATCATAACCATCTCATACACAGACAGCCACCATAACTATTTCCCTACATACATAGCCACCATAACTATCTCCTACACACCTACAGCCACCATAATTATCTCCCACACACACACACAGCCACATAACTATCTCTCTACACACAGACCATATCTATCTCTCTACACACACAGCCACCATCTCTCTACACACACAGCCAACATATCTATCTCTCTACACACACAGCCACCATAACTATCTCTCTACACACACAGACCATATCTATCTCTCTACACACACACAGCACCATATCTATCTCTCTCACACACAGCCACCATATCTATCTCTCTACACACACAGCCATCATATCTATCTCACACACACACCCAGCCACCATATCTATCTCTCACACACACAACACAATATCTATCTCTACACACACAGCCACCATATCTATCTCTCTACACACACAGCCACCATATCTATCTCACACACACACCCAGCCACCATATCTATCTCACACACACACAGCCACCATATCTATCTCTCTACACACACAGCCACAATATCTATCTCTCTACACACAGCCACCATATCTATCTCTCCACACACACAGCCACCATATCTATCTCCACACACACACCCAGCCACCATATCTATCTCCCACACACACACAGCCACCATATCTATCTCTCTACACACACAGCCACAATATCTATCTCTCTACACACACAGCCACCATATCTGTCTCTCTCACACACAGCCACCATATCTATCTCACACACACACCCCATACATATCTTCTCTCTGCACACAGCCACCATGTCTATCTCCTACTCACAGCCACCATATCACTCTCTCCACACACAGCCATCAAACTATCTCCTACACAAACACAGCCACCATATCTATCTCCTACTCACACACAGCCACCATATCTATCTCACACTCACACAGCCATCATAACTATCTCCAACAAACACACACACAGCCACAATATCTATCTCACACACACACACACACAGCCACCATATCTATCTCTCTCACACACACAGCCATCATAACTATCTCCACACACACAGCCACCATAATTATCTCCACACACAGCCACCATAACTATCTCACTACACACACAACCACCATAAATATCTCCTTCACACACAGCCACCATATCTTTCTCCCACACACAAAGCCACCATAACTATCTAACTACACACCCAGCCACCATAACTATCTCCTACACACACAGCCACCATATCTTTCTTCCACACACACAAAGCCACCATAACTATCTCCTACACACACACAGCCACCATAACTATCTCATTACACACACAGAAACCTTAATCTCCCAACACACACACACAGCCACCATAACTATCTCCTACACACACACACAGCCACCATAATATCTCACTACACACACAGCCACCATAAATATCTCACTAAACACACACAGCCATCATAACTATCTCCTACACACACACACAGCCACCATAACTATCTCACTACACACACAGCCACAATATCTATCTCACACACACACACACAGCCACCATATCTATCTCTCTACACACAAAGCCACCATAACTATCTCCTACACACACAGCCACCATAACTATCTCATTACACACACACAGAAACCTTAATCTCCCACACACACACACACAGCCACCATAACTATCTCCTACACACACACACAGCCACCATAACTATCTCACTACACACACAGCCACCATAAATATCTCACTAAACACACACAGCCATCATATCTCCCACACACACACACACACTCCCACCATAACTATCTCCGATACACACAGCCTCCATAAATATCTCCTACACACACACACACAGCCACCATAACTATCTCTCTACACACACATACAATATCTATCTCACTACACACACAGCCACCATAACTCTCACTACACACACAGGTGCAATAAGTTTCACTACACACCACCAGAAGCCATAACTATCTCACTACACACAGCCACCATAACTATCTTACTAAACACACACAGCCATCATAACTAACTTCCACACACACACAGCCACCATAACTATCTCCGATACACACAGCCTCCATTAATATCTCCTACAGACACACACACACACATAGCCAATATAAATACCTCCTACACACATACAGCCACCATAACTATCTCCTACGCTCACAGCCACCATAACCTAACTCTATCACACACACACACACACACAGCCACCATAACTATCTCCTATACACACACACACACACACACACACACACATAACTATCTCCTACACACAGCCACCATTACTATCTCCTATACACACACACAGCCACCATAACTATCTCCTACACACACACAGCCACCACAACAATCTAATACACACACACACCATAACTATCTCCTACATACACAGCCACCATACCTATCTACACACACAAACAGCCACAAAATTATCTCTTACACACACAGCCACCATAACTGTCTTCTACACACACACACACACTTTGCTATCTCCAACATACACACAGACCATTACTATCTCTTACACACAAATAGCCACCATAACTATCTCCTCACACACACACACACACACACACACACACACACACACACAACCACCTTAACTATCTCCCACACACACACACACACACACACACACAGCCAGCATAACTATCACCTAGACACACACAGAGCCACCATAACTATCACTACACACACAGCCACCATAACTCACACACACACATACAATTATCTCCCCCCCACACACAGACCATAACTTCCCACACACACACAGCCACCATAACTATCTCCTACACACACACACACAGCCACCATATATCTCCTACACACACACACACAGCCACCATATCTATCTCCCCACACACACACACACATAGCCACCATAACTATATCCTACACACACACAGCCACTAACTATCACTCTACACACACAAGCCAACATATCTTTCTCCCACACACACACAGCCACCATAACTACCTCCTCACACACACACACACACACACACACAGCCACCTGTCTCCTACAAACACAGCCAACATAACTATCTCCGATACACACAGCCTCCATTAATATCTCCTACACACACACACACCGGAATATCAACATGTTCTCGCCAGAAGTTACTATTTCATTTAGGAAAGGAATGGAACCAGTGTTAAACAGAGGTGAACAGTGGTGAACAGTGCTTAAGTCAGTGAGAACAACTCAACAGTAACAGTAGTACCCAAGTTAACCTTCACACAGTGGTCCCAGGTACCCAGTGATAACGGCCAGTGAGACCCAACAACCAGCGATGTGTTAATCCGTCTACGATAGGAAGTCCTGGAACCACACCTCACTCATATAACACCATCTGTGACGGAATTACTACACCACGTGAGCCTCATAACACCATATGGAAGAAGTTACTACACCACGTGAAGCCCCTCATAACACCATCTGTGAGGGAATTACTACACCACGTGAGGCCCCTCATAACACCATCTCTGAGGGAATTACTATACCACGTGAGGCCCCTCATAACACCATCTGTGAGGGAATTACTGCACCACGTGAGGCCCCTCATAACACCATCTGTGAGGGAATTACTACACCACGTAAGGCCCCTCATAACACCATCTGTGAGGGAATTACTACACCACGTGAGGCCCCTCATAACACCATCTGTGAGGGAACTACTACACCACGTGAGGTCCCTCCTAACACCATCTGGGAGGGAGTTACTACACTACGCGTTTGCTGTTCAACACCTACAATAATCTGTATGTTCACTGTATGTTCCTTTACCTTTCTCTAATGAAGGCTTTTGTTAAACCACTAATGTATGTAATAAGTCATTTATGTCCAATGTATATTTTCAGCCTTCGGGCTGCAGAACTTTTTCAATAAATCGTCAATTATTATTATTATTATTACATACAGCCACCATAACTATATCCTCCACACACAAAGAGCCACCATAGCTATCTCCCACATACACAGCCACCATAACTATCTCCTACATACACAGCCACCATAACTAGCTCCAACACACAGAGCCACCATTACTATCTCCAACATACACAGCCACCATAACCATCTCCTACACATAGAGCCACCATAACCATCTCCTACACACACAACCGCCATAACTGTCTCCTACATACACACAGCCACCAAAATTATCTCTTACACACACAGCCACCATAACTATCTCCACTGCATGCACAGCCACCACTCTTCAAGCTCCAGCACACAGAGCCACCATTACTATCTCCCAATACTTTATTTCGCCTTCCATCTCCTGCATGCACAGCCACCATAACTATATCCTCCACACACAAAGAGCCACCATAGCTATCTCCCACATACACAGCCACCATAACTATCTCCTACATACACAGCCACCATAACTAGCTCCAACACACAGAGCCACCATTACTATCTCCAACATACACAGCCACCATAACCATCTCCTACACATAGAGCCACCATAACCATCTCCTACACACACAACCGCCATAACTGTCTCCTACATACACACAGCCACCAAAATTATCTCTTACACACACAGCCACCATAACTATCTCCTAAACACACAGATCCACCATAACTATTTATCTACACACACAGCCACCATATCTATCTCACACACACACAGCCACCATATCTATCCCCACACACACACAACCACCATAACTCTCTCACATACCATAACTCTCACACACACACACACACACACACACACACAGCCACTCTACATACCATCTATCTCCCACACACAAAGCCATAACTATCTTGCTACACACACACACAGCCACATAACTATCTCCACTACACACACAGAAGCCATAACTATCCCTACTACACAGCCACCATAACTATCCTCCTACACACACACAGCCACCATATCTATCTCCCACACACACAGAAGCCATAACTATCTTGGCTACACACACAGCCACCATAACTATCTCCTACACAGCCTATAACTGTCTCCTACACACACAGAGCCACCATAACTATCTCTACACACACACACATCCTGCTTATCTATCTCACACACACACATACCATATCTGTCTCACACACAACCCTATATCTATCTCACACACACAATACCATATCTATCTCACACACACACACACAATACCATATCTATCTCACACACACACAACACACCATATCTATCTCACACACACACAGCCACCATATCTATCCTCCCACCATATCTATCTCTCTACACACCCAGCACCATATCTATCTTACACACACACACCCCAGCCACCATATCTATCTCTCTACACACACAGCCTGTATCTATCTCCCTACTCTTTTTAGCCACCATATCTCTCTCTCTACACAACACAGCCACCATGTCTGTCTCTCTACACACAGCGATCATAACTGTCTCTCTGCACACACAGCCACCATATCTGTCTCACACACACACACAGCCTGCATATCCTGTCCACACACACCAGCCACCATCCCATCTCTCACACCACCCAGCCATCATAACTATCTCACACACACACACAGCCACCATATCTGTCTCTCTACACACACAGCCACCATATCTGTCTCTCTACACACACAGCCACCACCAACTGTCTCACTACACACAACCATAAATATCTCCTACACACACACACAGCCACCATATCTTTCTCCCACACACAAAGCCACCATAACTATCTCACTACACACACAGCCACCATAACTATCTCCTCACACACAGCCACCATATCTTTCTTCCACACACACAAAGCCACCATAACTATCTCCCACACACACACACAGCCACCATAACTATCTCCTACACACACACAGCCACCATAACTATCTCATTAGGGTGTGTCATAGGAGGGAAGATCAGCTAAAACTAATGGCCCATCACTTTTTTGGTAGATTTTAGTGTATATAAACAGAAAATAATTTCAGTTTCAATATTTTGCAACCTTTTGCTAGGTAAATTTTAGGGTGAAATTTATCGAAAATCTAACGTACAGCTGCATTAGTGCATTACAATTCAATAGTGAACATTGCTTTCTGACTTCATTCTTTAACAACCCAACTAACAATATTTTTTTCTGTTTCAGATTCTGATGCATTTATAAGTTGATAATATTTGCGATGGCTGCTTGTGTCAGGACGAGGAACCAAAAATCCAGCCATCTCAGTCACTATCTTGGGTCTGGGAGAGAGCTCCTGAAGTCGGAGTTGCCTACATTGAGAGATGCTTTGAGATACGGTGTTTTAATCAGGCAAATCAGTGAAAAGAACCAAAGAACTTACACAAACAAAGACATTGCCAGTGATATGACCAAAGCTGTCTTGGCACAGTACACTCTGGCTAACGCTCAGTTCAAGCCTCCAGTCATAACAAGTCAGAAGAAGATTAGTGAGAGACTGCTAGCCAGTTGGGAAAAGGCAAGAGATATCTCTCTTGGGAGAGGAAAACTTGCAGTTAAGGACAGCTTTGCCAAGCAAAGGATGACAACATTGTAAGTGGCCAAATTTGCTCCTTTGTCCTGAGTTGGATGCACGACTGTAAACTGAGGCCCACATCTCCCCAGCATTGCAAGCGTGAACTGAAGATTCTTGACGAACTGGCATTTGGTCAAAGCACAGAGAGAATTTATAGTATAGGGGCTCTCGCCATTTCTAGCCAAGATATTCCGAGTCCAAGAGACAGGGATACGCTACAGAGAGACAGAAGAGGAGAAGATGCTGTTGAGGAAAAGAGACTTGAGAAGGCCCAGGGAGGTAAAAGGCTGACAGATTAAGCCAAGCTGATTCAGAGTTTGGTACGACTGCGGCTGGATCCGAGGCGACCAGGGAAGAATGGTGACTTGTCCCCAACCCAGAAAATAATGATCCCAAACCTCCAGGCATAAGGATTCGAATGGGAAAGATATCCTGAGCATAGCTCTGGGCCAGCATGTGACACCACACTGGTCTCTGAGAAACGCGGCAGATAGCAACAGCTGCCTGGATTGACGCAGGTTTGATAACACCTGATGATGTTCACTTGGTGATAGATCATAACAAAGTAAGGAGAGCCCAGGAGAAACTTGGCTGCAACCTAGAAGAGGAGCCTGGAGGTGACAGGGGTGAGAAAATGAATCAATGGTTTGGTTTTGATGGGAGAAGGGATGATACTAAAGTGTTCAAGTGAAAGTTGAGATTCTGCTGTTGTTCTGCCATGGTGAAGGATGAAACACTACCCTGCCAGAAACCAGGAGAAGTATTGTGTATTTCATCTCCCAGAGAAAGATGATACCAGAAACCAAATAGAGTGTAGAAATACGGTGAACTGGCTCAGAGAGAGAACGTAGACCTGCAACTCTGCAGGCTATTGAGGAGCAGCACCAAACACGAACAAAGTGGTAAGGTCATACAGTGGGATAGAGTGAAGATTGGGAGGAAAAGGGTCTGATTGTTTGTGACCTCCATACCAACGACACCAGACATCTGATCCAGGAATGCTGGATGGCAAGACTTTTTCAAACAACAGATGGTCTGGTCCTTGCAAGATGCTGACTCTGCCACCAAAGAAGAACTGAGCTTTGAAAAATTAGCACCCACACCTGCTGAGCTTGCACATACTGTCATTGGACGAGACCTGAGACTGACCAGCACCTGGTTACATGATTTGCGTGTTACCAAACTGGGGTCATGCCTATAGACTTGCTTACCTGCAGATAGGTCCAGTCTCACATTCTAGGTGGCCTGCCAACGGCTCTCAGGCCTGGGCAGAATGGGTCACCACCTGGCAAACCGAAAGGGAACCAGCTTCACAACCTGAGACTTACAATCACCTATCGGAGTGCCTACTTGCCAAATTGGTTCAACACCAAGGTCAAGCTTACTACTCTGAAGGTCCGAGGTGTGCTTTCTCCAGCTTGAGCTCCTGGAGGTGTCAGCTGGCAAAGGCCTTAGATTGTGGAGCAGATCAGAGGAGATCTTTCCTGGTATGCTCATCCTGAGGCAGTTCTGCAGACAATGCCTGGCAGTAAGGATGAGGAGGAGAGAAGAGGGAACAAAAGATCTTGGATAAGGAGACTTGGTGAGAGGATCTAGTATGACGAATCAGTTGGGTATTCCTTCAGGGGTCAGGAAGACTCTAGTCAATCTAGGTGCCAAGACCTCACTGATCTCATAGATCTGATAACATCCAGGCTGGCAGCAGCCCTCTACCTGCATCCTCACCAATGTTCAAGCTCAGAGCTCTGACAACCCCATGCATGTCCCTGCCCTGCCTCGCACACCCAGAGTATAGACAGGTACAGCAAGTGAGCGAGAGGCCAGCAGTCACGTGTACAGCCAGGAGAGGAGGAAGGCTACATCCGGAGCTCAGGTGGTTTCAAAGCAGGGGAGGTGATGAGTAGAAACAGAAGCAGAAAGACATGTCTTTATGGTGTGGTAACACTGGGTCGAGAAGCAAAACCGGTTTTGTATTTGATGATTTTATTTAAAGGAGATTTAAATTCTAATAAATGTCAAGATCATTCGTTTCTACTATTCTGATCATTTTCATCCCAATAAATTAACCTGATACATTTACTACTTTTAAATAGGTATTTAGTAAGCAGTAAAGCAAGTAGGAAATATCGAATTTTCATAAGATTTCAAGTTGCACTTACCTATAGCAAAAAATGAAACTTTTCAAATTCAAGATATCACATGATTCTGCATATAGAACGCAATTGACACAATTATGGGCTGATTTTTTAAAACTTAAAAATAAAAATTTAGCCACCCTAATATGTCATACTTTCAGTCTTGACCTCACTCTTCTCCCAGCCTTACCTTCCCCCCTCCCAGTGTCCAACCATATGATCGCCAACAAACTCCTGAAATTTAAATCCAAACGCTCCACGACCCCAATTGACCTCCCAATCAAAATATACAAGGAGTTTGCAGTGAACTTGACCCCTCTGTTCTATTATAATTATTAATGCATCCCTCAGACAAAACAAATGCCCAAATGAATGGAAAACCGCATTTGTCACCCCCATCCCCAAGGTCACCATCCCACAGTCCCCTAACGACCTCAAGCCAGTTGCCATTACCCCCATACCCAGTCTACTTTGTGAGGACTTTGTTTTTGAGTGGGCATTTGCCAGTATCTATCAGTCAATTGATCCACAGCAATTTGGCAATATGAGGACCTCCTCTACATCACACTGCTTGGTGAGCTTTCTGGATTTTTTGCACAAAAACTTGCAGAAACGTAAGACATCACCGGCCGTTGCCCTTGTGGACTTCAGGAAGGCCTTTGACCTTGTTGATCACTGCATTGTTATCAACAAGGCTATTGCACTAGGGCTGTCCACCAACCTGGTCTCATGGCTCACTAATTTCTTGAGTGGACGTCGCCAAGCAGTGAGGTATCAGGTCTTGGTATCTACATTCCAACAACTCACCTGCAGTGTTCCCCAGGGGACCAAGATGGGACCACTGTGCTTCCTCATCCAGATCAACGACGCTCTATCGGACACTCCTCACAGGTGGAAGTACGTGGATGACTGCACTGTGGGGTTTCAGTGGACAACACCGCACCAGACTACTCACCGCTCCAAGGCACCTGGACAGGCTACAGGCATGGACTACCGAGAGCAAGGTCACCATCAACCACACCAAAACCGTAGTCATGCACATCAATACCGCCACCACTCCAATGCAAGCCCCAGCAGTCACAGTGGGTGCCCATCCTCTGCAGCTGGTGCAGTCTGCCAAACTCCTGGGTGTAACTATAGACAACAAACTTGACTGGAAGGCCCATGTAAATAACACAGTCAAGGCAGCCTCGTACCGTCTCTCCATGCTACGAAGACTTAGGTCACTTGGTACACCCACGCCAGAGCTGAGGACCATCTACAACGCCTTTATTCTCCCCAAACTAACGTATGCGTCACCAGCCTGGTCGTCTTCTCCAACTCCACCCAACAACGTCAGTAGAGAAGGTACAGAAAAGGGCCTGCAGAATCATGCTCGGCGCAGAATACTCCGGCTACACCAACGGTCTCTCCACCCTAAATGCCATCCCTCAGTGACCTCCACCACCAAGCACTGGAAAGGTTTGGCCGTGGACTACTGCCACCCTCGCCACCTCCTGCCACCTGCAGCCCCCCACCCAACTCGCGCAGTCCACCACTACAACAAAATTCAGCCCATAGAGCCACCGATAGATATAAACAGCACCATCCCATCTATTGTTAAAATAATAAACAACTCTGATTTATGTACTGCACAGCCCTGTAAATGTATTCAATGCATATTATATCATTATGTCTAAATCTAATGTAAGTCTGTATATTTTCAGCCACCGGCTGCAACTCTATTAATAAACCGTTTATTATCATTACACACAGCCACCATAACTATCTCCTGCACACACATACACAGGACAACTATCTCCTACACACACACACACAGCTACCATAACTCTCCTACACACACACAGCCACCATAACTATCTCCTACACACACACACCTCTCTCTGCACAACTATTCCTTAACTATCTCCTACAGCCACCATATCACACCATAACTATCTTCCCACACACACACACACACACATACACAGGCCCCACAACTATCTCCTACACACACACACACAGCTACCATAACTATCTCCTACACACACACAGCCACCATAACTGTCTCCCTACACACACACACACACACACACAAAGCCTCCATAACTATCTCACTACACACACAGCCACCATAACTATCTCCCACACACACAGCCATCATAACTATCTCACTACACACACACAGCCACCATAACTATCTCACTCCACAAACAACCACCATAACTATCTGCTATACACACACCACCATAGCTATATCCTACACACACACACACAACCACCATTATAATCTACACACACAGCCACCATAACTTTCTCCTATACACACAGCTACCATTACAATCTCCTACAGACACAGCTACCATAACTATCTACTATACACACAGCCACCATTACAATCTCCTACACACACAGCCACCATAACTATCTCCTATACACACAGCCACCATAACTATCTCCTACACAGAGCCACCATAACTATCTCCAATACACAGAGCCACCATAACTATCTCCATAAATATCTCCAATACACACAGCCACCATAACTATCTCCTATACACACAGCCACCATTACAATCTCCTACACATACAGCCACCATAACTATCTCCTATACATACAGCCACCATAACTATATCCTACACACACACACAGCCACCATTACAATCTCCTACACACACAGGCACCATAACTATTTCCTACATACACAGCCACCATAACTGTCTCGTACACACACAACGACCATAACTATCTCCAACACACACACAGCCACCATAACTATCTCCAACACACACACACACAACATAACTATCTAATACACATACACAGCCACTATAACTTTCTTACACATACACAGCCACCATAACTATCTCCTATACACACAGCCATCATTATAATCTCCTACACACACAGCCACCATAGATATCTTTAACACACAGTCATTATAACTATCTCCTACACACAAAACCACCATTACTATCTCCTACACACACAGCCACCATAGATATAACTAACACACACAGGCACAATAACTACCTCCTACACACAAGCACACCATATCTATATCCTACACACACAGCCACCATAAGTATCTCCTACACATACAGCCAACCATAACTATCTCCTACACACACAGCCACCATAACCATCTCCCACACACACAATTACTGTCTCCTACACCCAGAGACACCATTACTATCTCCTACACACCCACAGCCACCATAACTAACTCCTACACACACAGCCACCATAACTAACTCCTACACACACGGCCACCATAACTACCTCCTACACACACACAGCCACCATAACTATCTCCTATACACCCAGCCACTATTACAATCTCCTACACACACACAGCCACCATAACTCAGTGTCTACACAACATTCATACTTCCCAAGCTCACCTATGCCTCCCCTACCTGGTCTTCCTCCCTAAATGCCACACAACGTAAATACCTAGAAAAAGTGCAAAAGAGGGCATGCAAGATTATTCTCTCCCCTTCCTACTCCACATATCAAGAAGCGCTCAACACACTGACCCTTTCGACTCTCACTGACCATCACCACGACCTCATCTGCAAATTTGGTAAGAAGCTTCTACACCATCCTCGACACCGGCTCCTACTACCACCGGAGATCCCTAGTCCGAGAATTGCTGTTCGACACCACAACCGCATCCAGCCCATACGTGCACGAACTGATCGCTATAAGAACAGCCCAGTCCCAACCATTGTAAAAATTATCAATAACTTGTAATAAGCCAGTGTATTCACTCCCAGTAAATACTACTTCTTGCACTGTCACTATGTTGAAATGCACTGTAGTTTGAGCTTTTCCCCATCTAGTGATTATATATCTTATTTGTATCACTTATGTTACTTGTATATTATTTGTAATTCGTAACCCATTCCCCAAATATGTAACTGTATATTTTCAGCCTTCTGGCTGCCAAGCTCTTTCAATAAACCGTTGTTTATTATTATTATTATTATTATTATTATTATTATTATTATTATTATTATTATTATTAACTATCTCCTAAACACACAGCCACCATTATAATCTCCTACACACAAAGCAACCATAACTATCTCCTACACAAACAGCCACCATAACTATCTCCTACACAGACAGGCACCATAAATATCTCCTACACACACAGCAACCATAACCATCTCCTACACACACACAGCCACCATAACCATCTCCTACACACACACACAGCCACCATAACCATCTCCTACACACACACACACACACACACACACACAGCCACCATAACCATCTCCCCACACACACACACACACACACACACACACCACACACACACACACACACACAGAGCCACCATAACCATCTCCTACACACACACAGCCACCATAACCATCCCTACACACACAAAGCCACCATAACCATCTCCTACACACACAGCCACCATAACCATCTCCACACACACACACACAGCCACCATAACCATCTCACACACACACATAGCCACCATAACCATCTCCTACACACACACACACACAGCCACCATAACCATCTCCTACACACACACAGCCACCATTACTATCTCCTATATACACAGCTACCATAATTAACTCCTACATACACAGCTACTATAACTATCTCCTACACACACAGCCACTATAACTATCTCCTACACACACAGCCACCATAACTATCTCCTACACATACAGCCACCATAAATATCTCCCACTCACAGCCACCATAACTATCTCCAGCACATAGAGCCACCATAACGATTTCTTACATACACAGCCACCATAACGATCTCCTACACACACAGCCATCATTACTATTTCCTACTCACACAGCCACCATTATTATCTCCTACACACACACAGCCACCATAACCATCTCTTACACACACACACACCATAACTATCTCCTGCAGACAGACGTTCGAGAAGCAGTATCGTACTCACGGACGTACACAATGAATCCCCCAAAGTAGTTGCATAGGTCGTGGACTACAAACCTGTACCACAGTTGCTATATCACTCACTAACTATATCACTCAGTCACTATATCACTCAGTCACTACATCACTCGGTCACACTATCACTCGGTCACTATATCACTCGGTCACTATATTACTCGGTCACTATATCACTCACTCACTATATCAGTAAATCAATCACTCTTAACACTCATTCATTATATCACTCACTAATTGTATCAGTAACTTACTCACTATATCGCTCAATCACTATATCACTGATTAACAATATCACTCAGTCACTATAACACATTAAAAATATCAGCAACTCACTCACTGTATTACTCACGAATTATTTCAGTAAGTCGCTCACTATATCACTCAGTCACTATAACACTCAATGAAAATATCAGTAGCTCACTCACTACATCACTCTTTCGCTACATCACTCACTCAATATATCACTCACTAACTATGTCACTCAGTCACTATATGACTAAATCACTACATCATTCAGTCACTATGTCACTCACTCTTTATATCACTCACTCATTATATCACTCACTAACTATATCTCTTTCTAACAATATCACTCACTCACTATATCACTCACTCACTATATCACTCACTCACTAGATCACTCACTCACTAGATCACTCACTCACTAGATCACTCACTCACTAGATCACTCACTATCTAGATCACTCACTATCTAGATCACTCACTATCTAGATCACTCACTATCTATATCACTCACTAACTATATCACTCACTACCTATATCACTCACTAACTATATCATCCTGTGAGCGGATACCCACATTAACTGCTCCATTGGGTCTTACAGTGTTGCCACATACATACGTGCTTCGAGGTTTTGCAACACATGGACCTTACACCATTTAGACATCACAAGTTGTTTAAACTGTGTTTTGGCTGTTGGTGACGGCAGCTGTTTACTTCCCATGTGTACCCACCAAGTCCACATGTATACAGGGCTACCAAGAGGTTTGGAACACACAGAAGAACCCCTTACGTTCCCAGTGAACCCAGCGACTCCACGGTCCTTGGTCAGCATTTTGGTGGATGGTGGACTCCCTGTCGTTGAAGTGGGAGAGTCGTGGCGTGACCACATAAAGGGAGAGACGTGCCCATAGGTGCTCTTGACTTCCTAATCTTCCCACAAAGGTCCCCTCAGCTCGCAAGTTTTTGCCAACATGGGGGGGGTCAACATAAACGTCCCAGAAGAGGCTCTCTCATGGACGCAGGCATCTGATATGGATGCCATCGCCAACTCGCCTGGTCATACTGAATCCAACACACTTCAAGAGTCAGACCCCAATGATTATGACAGTGACGGTAATGTTTCTATGGGAAACACTAGCCTGAGTGGAAACACTAATGCCACGGACCCTATCACCCTGCCCTCTATCAACCAGCCAAGTAAGCTGTGTCTGCACTTCTCCAAGGACTCACTGAAATCAGTAGAGGAACGCTTTAATTGGATGATGAAGTGCTGCAGACAACACGGTCTCCACATTCAATTCCAACAAGGTTAGAACCAGAACTTTATCAAGTGTCAGACTCCTGAGGTCTATGAAACACTTAGTACTGTTGGCTTTGACGGGGTTGTCCTGGTGCCCCCCTCCCCTCTGGTAGACGCTCATGAATGTTGCCACATCCGAGTGAAACAATTCCCCCTATACGCTGACATCGAAGATGTGCGTGACTTTAATTCTAGTATACTCAGTATACGTCGACATTACCGGGAGAAGACTCCACAAGCTGCTGTCATTGTCAAGTGGAAGGGAAGGGAATGCCCAACCACTGTGGAGGCCCACCCAATACTCCCTCCACTTTATGCAGAACCCTATCACCCCGGGCCTGCATTTTGTGTTATCTGTTCTCATTGGGGTCACACCTTCACTGCCTGCTGCTGACGTGATCATCCCAGATGTCACTTCTGTTCACGTAATCATAACTCTGCTGCCTGTGCCCAGAAAATCAAAGACCACCTTAATAAGGGGTGGTGTGGGCTATGTAGTTGATCCCAGGTGTTGTAACTGTGGTGGCCGGCACAATGCTGACTCACGGCAATGCCCCAATCACCCGTCTGTCCCAGGGGAAAAGCCTCCTCAAAAGCCGCGTCTACCGCAACGCGCCCCCCAGTCTACAGGGCCGCCTCCTTCTGCATCCCCTCTTTCTCCAGCAACGCCTTCTTCAACAACACCTGCCTCTGCCTGGCCTCACCTGGCTGCAACACAGCAGTCCCGGCCGTCTCCTAACTCAACTACTATTGGGCCTCCTCCCAGTCTCTAGTCTGACACTGTCAGGCCTTGTGCTCCCACCGGTGCCCTCCCCACAACCCCCCCCACCAGTGACACGACACAGATCATATCCCTCTTCCAAGAATTTACCAACCATATTGAAAAACTCTTCGTTACACTCTGTACCACCATCGCCGACCTACTCTTGCCCTCTGTTGCCACCCAGTCACTCTTCTCTTCTGGTTTGACACAAGCTGGTAGTCCCCCTGTGAGCCCCCCCTGCTCACGGCCTACTCCACCTCCGGCGGCCTTCGCTACTGGTGTAGCGCCTACCGGGCATGCCCTGGTGTGTCCTGCTGCCCCCGAGCGAAGTCCTACCTCATCTTCACGACACGTGGTGCCTCAACATGGCCACCCACCGCAAGCCGCGCCCGCGTCTTGTGCTGTCTCCACCATGGCTACCTATTGGACCTGAGGACACCACCCAGGGCTACCTGTACCCCACCGGCATGTCGATGCACACGCCATCACAATCACACTAAAAGGTATGTCCCTCAATATTGTCAATGCCTATGTGCCTCCCTCCACCCCTACTGTACCTGTCCCACCACACCATATCACCTCCACTGTACTTTGCCAAGCCTAGTACATTGGCAACCCTGAGCCTGGCCGCACTGTTTGTAAACTTTGTGGTCCACCAGACTCACACCTTCTCTCACTTCATCCTCACTTGCCCTATGACCTCCTCCTACAGGTCCCCAGCCGTTACCATCACCTCTCCCTTCCCTGACCAGATATCCCTCTTCCTAGTAACAGGCCTGGCACTTGACATTATTAGGGACCTGCCACACTTAGCCATAAACAGATAATTTGTACCGGGAATTTTCCCCCCACACACTTATCATTTTGTCACTTTATGTAACTTGCTGACAAAACCCATGACCCTTCAGGCTTTTACACCCTTAATGCATTAGTCATAAAGGCAAGCATTAACTCCGCATGCTTCCCAGACGGCCATTGTAAATGCTTCTGCACTTCACCTTGCACAGGATGTAAGGGGTACCCAATGAACAAGCCCCCCTCCGGGGCAATCTAAAAAAAAAAAAAAAAATCTGCGTGAGAGACTACTCCAACCGAAGGCTCCGTATTCTGCCTCGACTCAAGACTACATTCCTAGGTATATATATATATATATATATATATATATATATATATATATAATCAACACCTCAACCCGCCAGGATTCGAACCCACGGCCCACGAGCAAATGACTGTGACCGGGGAACGCTAACCGCTGGACCACCAGGATACTAAAAGCAGTCCTAGACTGTTATATTTCACACAAAGCCTTAAAATTAAACTTTCTAAGTGTGAGTTTATAAAAACAAGAATCCATTTCCTTGGTCATGTAGTTGACGGCGAAGGTATTCATACAGTTGATAAAGTTAAGGCTGTTCCTCAGTTCCCACGTCCTACATCTGTTGACAAGGTGCGTAGTTTTCTTGGTTTATCTGGATATTATCGTTCTTTTATTAAAAACTATGCGACATTAGCGTCACCCTTAACTAAGTTACTGAGGAAAGATGCAATTTTTTATGGCATGATGAACACGAAGATAGCTTTGTTGCACTGACGACAGCACTTACCAATGCCCCCGTTTTAGCATTTCCTGATTACTCTCAAAATTTCACTCTGTGTACCGACGCCTCTGGACAAGGAATCGGAGCTGTACTCATCCAGTTGGATTCCAGAGGAAAATTTAAAGCAATTGCTTTTGCAAGTCGTAAACTTAATGATGCCGAAACACGTTATTCAGTAACGCATTTAGAGACGTTAGCTGTTGTTTGGGCATTGAAAAAGTTCAAAGACATAATTTTTGGTTATAAACTAACTGTTTTTACTGATCATGCGGCAGTAACAGAACTGTTCCATGGCAGAAATCTATCGGGCAGATTAGCACGCTGGTATATGACCATTCAAGAATTCAATCCAGAGTTCAGGTATTTACAGGGAAGAGCGAATGTGGTCGCCGACGCTGTGCCTAGTAACATTGCACCAGTGATGCCTGTATCTACGTTTACTCTTCAACAATTAGAGGATGAACGACGACGCGATCCATTGAGGTCTGCAGTAATTTTTGCTTTAAAGTCGGGAGAGGAAATTAAGCTTCCAAATTAATTTTTCCGCTCAAAAGACGTCTGAGGAGATAGTTAAAAAATTGTCGTACCTGACACGTTGCGTGAAACGATTATAAACATTGCTCCACGATGTTCCTCAGGCAAGTCACCAAGGACGTGGCAAATGCCTTGCGGACATTAAACAAAATATATTTTTGGAATACAATGAAGAAAGACATAGAATTGCATATTGCTAAATGTTTGTCAGGTGCTCAACATCAGGGTACTACAAGGTCACCGGTTCCAATTTTATAATATCCTACACCAGAACGTTCGTTTGACACAGTCGCGATAGACTTGCTACAACATAAGAACATAAGAATGGAGGACACTGCAGCGGGGCTATTGGCCCATACTGGGCAGTCCCATTTACACCCAACCCCTATTGCTCATATATACAGTACATCCAACCTATGTTTGAAGCTATCCATCGTATTCGAGTCCATAATGATGTTTGGTAACTGGTTCCATTCACCCACTACTCTATTTCCAAACCAATGTTTACCTATTTCGCGCCTAATCTAAATTTGTCTAATTTTAAACTATTGTTACGAGTTCGCTCCTGGTTGGATAGTTTAAGTAACTGTGTTATGTCCCCTTTTTTTAGCCTTGACTTCCATTCATACACCTCTATCATATCGCCCCTCACTCTACGTCTCTCGATGGAGTGCAAATTAAGATGCTTTAACCTGTCTCTGCACTCGAGGTTCCTAATGCCCGGGATTAGTCTGGTCATTCTCCTCTGAATTCTTTCACGGGATTCGATTCTATATCCATTCTGTAGTACGGTGACCAGAATTGAATCCAAGTCACAAGCGCAAGATATAGTTTCAGGATAACCTCTATAGTTTTGCAACTAACACTACTTTGTATGAACCCAAGCACTTTATTAGCCTTGTTTCGAGCAAATATACAATGTTTGCTTGGCTTAAGATTCCTACTTATCATTACTTCTAAATCTTTCTCACATTCGGATTCTCTATAACATCGTTGTTCATCTGATATCTGGTTTCTCTGTTTACATCTCCTAGACTAAGTACTTTACATTTGTCCACATTGAATTTCATCTGCCATTTTTCAAAAACATTCGAAAAATTTGTTTAGATCTTCCTGTAGTTTTGCGGAGTCCTCGTCAGATTTAATTACACACCCAATTTTTGTGTCATCAGCAAATAAACTTATGTTGCTGTCTACGCCTATATCTATGTCATTTATGTATATAATTAATAACAATGGTCCAAGTACTGAGCCTTGGGGTACTCCACTTGTGACATTACTCCAATTGGATTTAGTGCCGTTAATACTCACTCGCTATTTTCTGTCCTGTCCCAAGCACTAATCCATATTAAAATACATTGAAACTTGTTCTTAAAAAAAATCGTGTTATAAGTCAATCATTTCATGCAATTTGTGCCTTGGAATCAAAAGTTAATGCGATCATTTCTGAGTCTAACCATTCATCAAGGGTTGTTTATAAGTTAACGAATTCAGTCCCTACGTTGGAGTGGCTCCTTTATTTTCTGAGTATTTGTGTGCTGGAGAAAGTTCTGTTCAAGATATAATTACTAACAAAAATGAACTAATCGCAAGCATCGTGGATGCAGGGTTAGGACGAGTAGATGCAAGGCTTGTGCCTCTGAAGACTCTTCTTGAAGCATTGCAAATAGCCTAGTTGACTTATCATTTAACTCCAATTTTCCCAGATCATGAGGTAGAATATTATTACCCTCTGTTGGAGTCAACTCTCACTCACAATGCTATTTTTATCCACATACCTATGCTAGGGCAACATAAATTTAATGCATGACATTTGGAACCCTTCCCTTTGTATTTTAATGACACTCTATACTCTGGATAGACCAAAGGAACTTCTGCTAATTGATGAAGAATATACTTGGCTAGCATTGGATGATCCTAGGTTTTTATCACTGTGCAAATCGTCTTGTTTACATTTACACGTATGTCCAACCTATGTATTCACATTTATTTCTGCTGCAGAAGGGATATGTGAATAGGCAGTCATAAAAACTAACGTATACACAGCACTAACACAATGTAGTTATAGGCCTATTTCTAGAAAAAATGGGTTTCATGCACATCTGCATAAAGTGCAATGTTTTTTCTTTCCTGGTGAAACTAACGTCATTTTAAAGTGCCAAGATGGTAGTAAACAGTTAGTTGTGAAAGGTTATTATAAGGCTCCGGATTACTGTGAAATAACTTGTAGTTCGTTGAATACCTTGCCTTCTCATCAGCATTTTGCATTGAATTTAAATCTTACTTCAGATTTAATTCCGTTGTTTCAAGTCCTTAATTACCTATTAGTAAACTCAATATTGTCTCAGAAAAGTTAAGTTATTTCTTACTTGAAAGATTCACAGTTTGCTAATTTAGAAGATCATTTGCCATTTAATTTGCACGGGGATTTGCAATTCTAAGTTTAACCATTCCCACTATTGTGTTGATTCTGGCAGTGATATTTTTGTTTTGTTATTATAAGTCAGTGTCTTCCAAATTGAATATTTTACATAATATACTATCAGGTAAGACATTTAAGTCTAGGGCCCCAGTAGTTAGTGAACCTATGGTTCCAGAGTCCCCAGTTTAGTGTCGACACATGTTTGTAACATGATTAGGTTTATGTGTAGGATGTATTCTACGAGACTAGTTAATTCCTTGTGGAAGCTCGGAAGGTGGTCACCGAGCGATGTATTAGCCCCATAGTTTGTATATAAATGTCAGGGCAGTACATTGAGTTTATATAATCATATCACCCCCTGTAACTTTCCACTGGCTATGAAGTGACATGGTCAAATCACGTGATGGACAAGTTCCTTGAATGAGTGACCCTAAGAATGTTAGGTCAGCACATAGAAGCCAGCTACTGGGACACAACCCCTCACCCCAACAGGACGTATTTTAGAAGAGCTGTTTAACATAGCCGGCGTCCTTATTTTAACTCATTGCTACAGTGATTAAGTTACTTTGATATACTGTACACTTGGAACTGTATATAATATATTTTCTTAATAAATACAGAAAAGACAGTATGTTCCAGCCCCATTAACTCACCAAGAATCAACGGTCAATCAAAGGGCCAGTTCAATTTCACTCATTCACTATATAACTCACTAACTATATCACTCAGTCGCTACATCCCCCGCTCACTACACCCCCCTCACCCCCGCTCGCTACACCGCCCCTCCAACCTCTCGCTATACACCACAGCCCGCTCGCTGCGTCTCCTCTCCTCACCACCACCCGCCCTCTGCTCGCTACACCACCCGCCCTTGCTCACCACCCCCGCTTGCTACACCATTACCCTAACACCAAAACAAGGAAAGAACCCCACCTTCCCACTAAACTACAGACCGATCTCCCTCCTCGAAGTACCTGGAAAAATCATAGAAAAAATCATCAATAACCATCTGAGAAATCACCTGGAAACAACAAACAGAGTCAACTGCAGACAATTCGGGTTCAGGAAAGGGAAGTCCACCACAACAGCGATAGCCCTGGCATGCGAAAACATAGCCAGAGCCGCGGCGAGTGGTAGACAATGTAATCTAACTCTCCGGGATGTAGCGAAGGCATTTGACAAAGTCTGGCACGATGGTCTAAAATATAAGATCCTCCGACTCGGACTTCCCGCCAACATTGAAAAGTTGCTTTGCAACTTTCTTGATGGCAGAAATGCTAGACTGAGGGTAGGACAACACACAGGAGAGACCTTCCCTCTCATGAGTGGAGTCCCTCAGGGAAGCGTCCTCTCCCCCACCCTATATATTATCTACACAAGTGACACCCCGCCTCCCACTAGAATAGGTAACGAAGATATTATGTATTAGGGTGTGTCATACGGAGGCGAATTTTTTTTTTTTGAGTTTGAAAAATCGGCCCATGGTATTAATGATGTAGTTCTATGTGCAGAATCGTGTGATATCTTCAGATTTGAAAAGTTTTCATTTTTTGCTAGGTAAATTTTAACTTGAAATCTTATGAAAATTCAGTATTCCCACCCTTTTACCAACACCACTAAATAGCTTATTTAAAGTAAAGTAAATGTATCAGGTTAATTTATTAGGATGAAAATGATCCAGAATAGTGAAACGAATGATCTTGACACATTTATTAAATTTAATATTCCTTTAGAACCGGTTTTACTACTACGACCCGGTGTTGCTGCACACCATAGAGAACATGTCTTTCTTGCTTCTGTTTCTACTCATCACCTTCCTGCTGACCACCTGAGCTCGGATGTAGCATTCCCTCCTCTCCTGGCTGTACACGTGACTGCTGGCCTCGCTCACTTGCTGTACACAACGCTCTATACTCTGGGTGTGCGAGGGCCAGGCAGGGACATGCATGGGTTTGTCCAGGAAAGCTCTGACTTGAACATTGGTGAGGCTGCAGGTAAGAGGGGGCTCACTGCCAGCCTGGATGTTATCCAGATCTATGAGATCAGTGAGGGTCTTGGCACCTAGATTGACTTCAGGAGTCTTCCTGACCCTGAAGGAATCGTCACCAACTGATTCGTCATGCCCAGATCCTCTCACAAGTCTCATATCCAAGATCTTTTTGACTGCCACTCTTCTCTCCTCCTCATCCTTACTGCAGAGCATTGTCTGCAGAACTGCCTCAGGATGAGCATACCAGGAAGATCTCCTCACAGTCTGCTCCACAATCTGAACAACCTTCCTTGGCTGACTCCTCAGGAGCTCAAGCTGGAAGAGAACATGCCTCGGACCTTCGGAGAACGATGACTTGACCTTAGTGTTAGACCAATTTAGCGAAGTGGAGCACTCACGATAGATTGGACAATAAGTCTCAGGTTGTGAAGCTGGTTTCCTTTCAGTTTATGATGAAGAGCCCAAATTCTGCAGAACCCACCAAGGCCGTTGTAGGCCACCTGAAATGTGAGACTGTGGACCTATCTGCAGGTAGCAAGTCTATCAGGCATGACCCCAGTTTTGATGGCACTGCAAATCATGTAACCATAGTACTGGTCAGTACTCAGGTCGTCAATGACATTATGTGCAAGCTCAACGAGTGGAGGGCCAACTGTGATTTTTTCAAAGCTCGGATTTATTTCTAACTCAGTGGCAGAGTCCAGCATCTTGCCAGGAGGACCAGACCATCTGTTGTTTGAAAGAGTCTTGCCATCCAGCTCCTGGATCAGATGTCTGAGTGGCAACTCGTTGGTGTGGAGGTCACAAACAATCCAGACCAGCTTCCTCCCAATCTTCCGCTCTATCCATAACCTTATTGCTTGCCACCTGTGTTCGTATTTGGTATGTCCTCAAGCGCCTGCTGCAGGCTCTGGTCTACGTTCCTCTCTCTGGGCAGTTCACAATGTTATCTGTCTTTCTCACAGCTGGTTTCCTGATGTCATCTTTCTCTGGGTGAAATGCACAAATACTTCCTCTGGTTCCTGCAGCAGGGTAGTATTTCCTCCTTCACCATGGCAGGGAACAACTTTTCAGAATCTCCAACTTTCATGAACATTTTAGTGTCATCCCTTCTCCCATCAAAGAACAAACAATTGATTCCATTTTCTCTTATCCCTTATCAAACTCCTCTTTTAGATTACTGACAAATTTCTCCTGAGCTCTCCTTACTTTGTTATGATCTATCACCAGGTGAACATCATCAGGTGTTATCAAACCACCGTCAATCCAGGCAGCTGTTGCTATCTCTCCAGTTTCTCTGAGACCAGTGTAGTGTCGCATGCTGGCCAGAGCTATGCTCGGGATATCTTTCCTATTTCGAATCTTATGACTGGAAGGTTTGGGATCACTATTTTCTGGGTTAGGGACAAAGTCACCATTCTCCTGGTCAGCACTCGGATCAGCCATGGGGAAGTCATTAAACTCTGAATCAACTTGACTCCAATCATCGGCCTTTTTTACCTCACCCTGGGCCTTCTCAAGTCTCTTTTCCTCGGCAACTCTTCTCCTCTTCTGTCTCTCTGTGGCAGCCTCCTGTCTCTTGGACTCCGGAATATCTTGGCTAGAAATCATGAGAGCCCCTATACTGCCAGTCTTCTCTCTCTGTGCTTTGACAAATGCCAGTTCGATCACAGGAATCTTCAGTTCACGCTTGCAAATACAGGAGATGTGGGCCTCGGATTTACAGTCACGATCGCATCCAAACTCAGGACAGAGAACAATTGGGCACTTGCAAGTAATTATGTCAAATAACTGGTCCAGTTGGCAAGCTGTCTCTAACTGCAAGTTTTCCTCTCCCAAGAGAGATATCTCTTGCCTTTTCCCAACTGGCTAGCAGTCTCTCACTAATCTTCTTCTGACTTGTTATGACTGGAGGCTTGAACTGAGCGTTAGCCAGAGTGTACTGTGCCAAGACAGCTTTGGTCATATCACTGGCAATGTCTTTGTTTGTGTAAGTTCTTTGGTTCTTTTCACTGAGTTGCCTGATTAAAACACCGTATCTCAAAGCATCTCTCAATGTAGGCAACTCCGACTTCAGGAGCTCTCTCCCAGACCCAAGATAGTGACTGAGATGGCTGGATTTTTGGTTCCTCGTCCTGACACAAGCAGCCATCGCAAATATTATCAACTAATAAATGCATCAGAATCTGAAACAGAAAAAAATATTGTTAGTTGGGTTGTTAAAGATTGAAGTCAGAAAGCAATGTTCACTATTTAATTGTAATGCACTAATGCAGCTGTACGTTAGATTTTCGATAAATTTCACGCTAAAATTTACCTAGCAAAAGGTTGCAAAATATTGAAACTGAAATTATTTTCTGTTTATATACACTAAAATCTACCAAAAAAGTGATGGGCCATTAGTTTTAGCTGATCTTCCCTCCTATGACACACCCTATTATGTATGCAGACGACATCACTCAAATAACAACACATCAAGGAAAATCGCCAGCGTTACAGGCCGAACACCAGGCGGGAATTAGAAAGGGTAAATAACTACGAAAAACAATGGAAAATCCAAACCAGTCTCCCGAAATTCACAGTGATACCCTTATGCAGAAGGAAAACCCATCCATTAGTAACCAATAATGCCCAGATAGAATACAAAAGCAGAGGCACCCTCCTGGGCCTACATATATCCACGACAGGTTACTCCCATCATGTCCACAGTAGGAAGGAAAAAGCAAGAAGAGAGCTAAGAAAACTATACCGCTTTAAAGCGCTTCCTGAGAAAATTAAACTCCGCCTGGTGACATCATTTATCACACCGATATTAACTTACCCAGCAATACCTCTTCATACTATGAGCACCACTCAAATATTAAAATTACAGGTGGTCCAAAATGAATCCCTAAGATTCGTCACAGGTGAAAGAGACCCCTTCACCAGAACCACAGCCGAGATACATAGAGACCTGAGAATGAAACCCATCAACCAGCAGCTGCACACCCTGGCCAGCAGAATCTGGCAAAAGATAGAACGATCAGAGCAAGAACTCCTTCAAATACTCCCACCGGATAACGACAACAACCATACATGGTTCCCAAAAAGCTACGAAATCTCAAAAGGTCCACTACCACCCCCGATCTATGCGGCCAGGCAATAGACAACCTCCCTAGACCAGCATCCGCCAGTAGGATCGGCGGAATATGAAATAAGGCCCTTAAATCACTCATAAATGGGACAGGGTAGGCTGTCTAGTGCCTGTACCGGCAGACAATAACTAACCCATGACACAACCCGAACACACTATTAGCTTAGCTAGACAGTCAGCCCGCCCTCTCTTACCTCCTCCTGAATTTCTTCAATTTCCGAACTATAACTTCCTTCCCCCACCTCTAATCTTCCTTCATTCCTCCTTTCCCTACAAAAAAAAAACGCGCTCGCATAATTCACCCTCCCCCCAAGCTACATTACCCTCCCCTACTGCTGAACCACCCCCCCCCGCCTGCCACACCATATCACCTGGCACTGTATCACTCCACACTTGCACAATCACACTGGCACAATCACACTCGGGCACAATCACACTCAGGCACAATCACAAATCACACTCAGGCACAATCACACTCAGGCACAATCACACTCAGGCACAATCACACTCAGGCACAATCACACTCAGGCACAATATCAGTAACTCACTCACTATCACTCTGTAATTACAACACCCAGTCGCTTCATCACCCAGTCGCTTCATCACCCAGTCGCTTCATCACCCAGTCGCTTCATCACCCAGTCGCTACATCACCCAGTCGTTACATCACTCAGTCGCTACATCACTCAGTCAGTATATCAATCGATCACAATATCAGTAACTCACTCATCATATCACTCAATCACGATATCAGTAACTCACTCGCTATATCGCTCACTAACTATACCCCTGAATATCAGTAACTCACTCAATAACTATTTCAGCAACTCACTCACTGTATCACTTGCTAACTATATCAGTAACTCACCCACTCACTATATCACTCACAAACTATATCATTAGCTCACTCACTATATCACTCACTAACTATATCAATAGCTCACTGTATCAGTAACTCGCTATATCAATAACTCACTCACCCACTATATCACTCACTCACTCACTCACTATATCACTCGCTAACTATATCACTAAATCACTTACTATATCACTAACTATATCAGTAACTCACTCACTATATCACCCATTCACTATATCAGTAACTCACTATATCACTCATACTATCAGTAGCTCACTCACTATATCGCTAACTATATCCGTAACTCACTCACTATATCAGTAAATCACGCACAATGTCACTCACAAACTATATCAGTAACCCAAGTCACTATATCACTCACTAACTATATCCGTAACTCATTATATCAGTCACTCACTGTATCAATAACTCACCCACTATATCCCAGACTCACTATATCAGTCGCTAAATATATCGCTCACTCACTATAGCACTGACTAACTATCAGTAAACCACTCACTATATCACTTACAAACTAAATCAGTAAACCACTTACTATATCACTGACTAACTATATCAGTAAACCACTCACTATATCACTTACAAACTATATCAGTAACTCACTCACTATATCACTGACTAACTATATCAGTAAACCACTCACTATATCACTTACAAACTATATCAGTAACACTCACTATATCACTCAAACTATATCAGTAACTCACTCATTTTATCACAGTCACTATGTCACTCACTAATTATATTATTAACTTACTCACTGTATCACTCAATAACAATATCAGTAATTCACTCACCACTTCACTCATTCACTCACTATATTAGAAATTCACTATATCAGCAACTCGCTAACCATTCCACTCACTCACTATATCAGTAACTCACTCAACATATCACTCACACACCATAATAGTAACTCACAATATTAGAAACTCACTATAAGACTCAGTAACTATATCAGTAACTCCCTCACTATATCAGTGGCTCACTCACTCTCACTCACTAACTAACTATATAAGTAACTTACTCATTATATCTCTCACTCACGATATCACACAATCACTATACAGTATTAGAAACTCACTATATCAATAATGCACTCAGGATATTCACAAACTAAATAACTCGGTCACTGAGTCACTATATCACTTAGTTACCATATCACTTAGTCACTATCACTCAATCACGATATCAATAACTCTCACTGTATCCCTCACTATCTATATCAGTAATTCACTATATCACTCACTAAATCACTGAGTCACTATATCACTTAAGCACTATATCACTTAAGCACTATATCACTCAATCACGCTCTCAGTAACTCACTATATCATTCACTAAGTATATCAGTAACTCACTCATTATATCACTCACTAAATCACTGAGTCACTATATCACTTAAGCACTATATCACTCAATCACGCTATCAGTAACTCACTATATCACTCACTAAGTATATCAGTAACTCACTCATTATATCACTCAGTCACTATATCACTCAACTGACTATATCACTCAATCACTAAATCACAAACTATCTAGATCACTCACTAACTATATCACTGTCACTATGTCACTCACTAACTAAAGCAGTAACTCACTATATCACTCACTCACTATATCTGTCACTATATCAATCTTACTATATCAGTAACTCACTAAGTATTTCAGTAACTCACTCACAATATCACTAACTCACTATATCGCTCACTAATTATGTCACCCACTAATCTATATCAGTAACCCACTCACTATATTATTCAGTCACTGTATCGCTCAGTCACTATATAAGTTACTCACTCACTCTATCACCGACTAACTATATCAATAAACCACACATTATATCACTCACAATCTATATCAGTAACTCACTCACTATATGACTCCTAACTATATCACTGAGTGACTATATCACTCACTAACTATATCAGTCACTCACTCACTATATCACGGACTCATTATATCGCTCACCCACTATACAAGTAACTCACTCACTATAACACTGACTAACTATATCAATAAACCACTCATTATATCACTCACAAACTATATCAGTATCTCACTCACTATATCACTCAATAACTATCAGTAAATCACTCGCTGTATTTCTCTCACTAATTTACTGAATAACCATATTAGCAATTCACTCAATATATCACTCAGGCACCCTATCACTCAATAGATATATCAGTAACTCACTCACTATAAAACTCACTGACTATATAAATAACTCACTCCCTATATCACTCAGTCACTGTATCACTCACTAGCTATATCAGTAACTCAATCATTATCACTCTCACTATATCACTAACACTATATCACTAACTCACTATATCACTCGCTAACCATATCAGTAACTCACTAAATCACTCACTCACTGCATAACTCACTGACTATATCAGTAATTCACTCACTATATCACTCATTCACTATATCATTCAATCTCTATATCACTCACTCACTGTATCACACAATCACTATATTAGAAATTCACTATATCAGTAATGAACTCCGTATATCACCCATAAGCTATATAACTCACTAAATCACCGAGTCACTATATCACTTAGTCACGATATCACTTAGTCACTATATCACCCAATCACTATATCACTCGATAACTATATCAGTAACTCGGTCACCCTATCACTCAGTCACTATATCAGTAATTCACACAATATATCAATCTCTAACTATATCTATAACTCACTATTTCACTCACAAACTTTATCAATAACTCGAGTCACTATTTCACTCACTCCCTATATAACTCAGTCACTATATCACTCACTTACTCACTGTATCACTCACTCACTATATTATTATCTGATTATATCAATAACTCATTCACTATATCACTCACAACTGTGTCAGTAAATCACTCACTATAACACTCATTCACTATACCAGTAGCTCACTGACTATATCACTCATTCATTATATCCGTAATTCACTCACTATAACACTCACTAGCTATATCATTAACTCACTCGCTATATCACTCACTAATTATATCAATAAATAACTCACTATATCAATCACTAACTATGTCACTAACTCACTCACTATATCACTCTCGAACTATATCAGTACCTCGCTCAGAATATTACTCTCACTATATATGTAACTCAATCACTATATCACTCATTCAACAGATCAGTATCTCACTAACTATATCAGTAACTCACTATATCAGTCACTTACTATATCATACATTAACTATATCAATAACTCACTCATTATATCACTCATTAACTGTATCAGTAACTCATTCACTATATCACTCACTAATTATATCACTCATTAACTATACGAGTAACTCACTCACTATATCACTTAATCTTGATATCACTCACTAACTATATCACTTATTAATTATATCAGTAACTCACTCACTATATCACTCATTAACTATATCAGTAACTCACACACTATATCACTCGCTATATTACTCGCTAATTATATCAGTAACTCAGTCACTATATCACTCACTCACTGTATCACTCACTATATCACCCCGTCTCTATATCACGATCACTATATCACTCACTAACTATATCAGTAACTCACTCATTATTTCAATCACTCACAATATCCCTCACTCACTATAACAGTTACTCACTCACTATATCAGTAAACCAGTCACTATATCACTTATTCACTATATCAGTAACTCACTAATTATATCACTCGGTCACTCTAGCACACAGTAAACTATATCACTCATTAACTATATCACTCATTAACTATATCACTCAAACTAAATTAGTAACTCACTAACTATATCAGTATCTCACTCACAATATTAATCACTAAATATATCAGTAACCCAGTCACTAAACCACTTCAAAAAAATTCAATAACTCACTCACTTTATCACTCGCAAACTATATCAATAACTTGCTCAATGTATCACTCACTAACTATATCAGTAACTCACTCATTATGTCACTCATTCACAACATCACTCACTACCTATATCAGTAAACCATTCACTATATCAATCATTCACTATATATGTAAACCATTCACTATATCACTCAATAACTATATTAGTAACTCACTCACTATATCCTCACTAACCATATCAGTAACGCACTCATTATATCACTCACGAAATATATCAGTAACTCACTCACTATATCACTTACTAACTATATCAGTAACTCCTTCACTATATTAGTAACTCACTATATCAGTAACTCACTCACTATATCACTTACTAACTATATCAGTAACTCCTTCACTATATTAGTAACTCACTATATCAGTAACTCACTCACTATATCACTTACTAACTATATCAGTAACTCCTTCACTATATTAGTAACTCACTATATCAGTAACTCAATATATCACTCAAAAGCTATATAAAACATTAGCTCACTATATCACTCACTATCTCTGTCAGTAACTCAGTCACTATATCACACTAAATCAATAACTCACTTTACCACTAACAAACTATATTAATAACTCCCTATATAACTCACTCACTATTTCACTCACTCACTATATCACTCACTACTGTATATCACTCACTCACTATATCACTCACTACTGTATATCACTCACTCACTATATCACTCAGTCAACTTATCATGGTCAATATATCACTCACTAACTATATCAGTCACTCGCTCACTATATCACTCACTCACTATTTCACTATCAATATATCACTCACCCACTATATCACTCACTCACTTATTATATCATTCACCCACTTATTATATCACTCACTCACTTACTATATCACTCACTCACTTATTATATCACTCACTCACTCACTATATCACTCACTCACTTACTATATCACTCACTCACTTACTATAACACTCACTCACTTACTATATCACTCACTATATTACTCACTCACTATATCACTCACTATATTACTCACTCACTATATCACTCTCACTCACTATATTACTCACTCACTATATCACTTACTCACTATATCACTCACTCACTATATCACTCACTCACTATATCACTCACTCACTTATTATATCACTCACTCACTTACTATATCACTCACTCACTATATCACTCACTCACTTACTATATCACTCACTCACTTACTATAACACTCACTCACTTACTATATCACTCACTATATTACTCACTCACTATATCACTCACTATATTACTCACTCACTATATCACTCTCACTCACTATATTACTCACTCACTATATCACTTACTCACTATATCACTCACTCACTCACTATATCACTCACTCACTATATCACTCACTAACTGTATCAGTAACTCACTCCCTATATTAATCACTAAATATATCAGTAACTCAGTCACTATATCACCTACAAACTACATCAATAACGAACTCACTGTATCACTTACAATCTATATGAATAACTCACTCAATAAAAGAACAAAAGGAGTCTGCAATAGGCCGGTTGGCCTGTGCATGGCAGCTCCTGTCGAGAGTTACAACCACTCTCTGTCGTCCATGAATCTATCTAGCCTCATTTTTAAACTTTCCAACGTTCCAGCACTTACTACAAAGTTGCTAAGCTTGTTCCACTCGTCTACCACCCTATTTGTGAACCACTTTCTTCCTATCTCCCTCCTAAACCTAAACTTATCCAACTTAAATCCGTTGCTACGAGTATTATCCTGCTAGGATATTATAAGAACTTTATCTATATCTCCTTTACTGATTACTTTCACCCACACAAATACTTCTATCATATCTTCCCGCACTCTTCGTCTTTTGTAGGAAATGCAAGTTTAGTTTCTTTAATCTATGTTGATATGGAAGGTTTCTAAGTCACTGAATCGTTTTCGTCATTCTTCGCTGCACCGACTCCAGTGAATTTATATCCATTCTATAATAAGGGCACCAGAACTGAACAACATAATCGAGGTGCGGCCTGACTAGCGCAAGATATAATTGCAATATGACCTCCGCACTCTTATTACTTACACTTCTAGATATAAAACCTAATACTCTGTTTGCCTTATTTCGAACATTAACGCACTGTTTT
>NW_024737042.1:17919588-18013034 GCF_018991925.1 Homarus americanus
TGGTTAACTTCGACAGAACCTATAATTAACCAGCTATAACATCACAATATCACTCACTCACACACTATAACAATAACTCACTCACTATATCACTCACTAACTATATTACTCTCACTATAGCAGTAACTTGCTCACTATATTACTCACTATCTATATCAATAACTCACTCACTATATCACTACTATATCAATAACTCACTCACTATATCACATTAACTATATCAGTAACTCACTCATTATATCACTCACTCACTATATCAGTAACTCACTCACTCACTATATCAATCACTCGCTATATCATTCGCTCTCTATATCAATAACTCACTCTATCACTCAGTAACTATATCAGTAACCCACTCACTATATCACTCACTTGCTATATGAGTAACTCACTCACTGACTATATCAGTAAGCCACTCACTCACACAATACATCACCCACTATCTATAACTAACGCACTCACTATATCACTCATTATATCATTTGCTCTCTATATCAGTAACTCACTCTATCACTCAGTAACTATATCAGTAACTCACTCACTATATCACTCACTCGCTATACGAGTAACTCATTCACTGACTATATCAGTAAGCCACTCACTATATCACTCACTTGCTATATGAGTAACTCACTCACTGACTATATCAGTAAGCCACTCACTCACACAATACATCACCCACTATCTATAACTAACGCACTCACTATATCACTCATTATATCATTTGCTCTCTATATCAGTAACTCACTCTATCACTCAGTAACTCACTCACTATATTACTCACTCGCTATACGAGTAACTCATTCACTGACTATATCAGTAAGCCACTCACTCTCACACAATACTTCATTTACTATCTATAACTAACTCAAACACCATATCACTCGCTAACTATATCAGTAACTCACTATCTATATTAGTAATTCATTCATTATATCACTAACCAACTATATCAGTAAATTACTCACTATAAGACTCACTCATTCAGTAACTCAATTACTATATCACTCACTATCTATATCAGTAGCTCTCATTATATCAATCACCAACTTTATCAGTAAATCACTCACTATAAGACTCACTAGCTATTTAGTAACTCTCACTATATCACTCACTAACTTTATCAGTTACTATATCACCCACTATCTATATCAGTAACTCACTCACTATATCACTCACTATCTATATCAGTAACTCACTCACTATATCACTCACTATCTATATCAGTAACTCACTATATCACTCACTATCTAAATCAGTAACGCAGTCACTATCACTGACTAACTATATCAGTAAATCACTCACTATATCACTCACTATCTATATCAGTAACTCACTCTCTATATCACTTACTCTTAATATCAATCTTTAACTACATTACTCACTGACTATATCAGTAACGCAGTCACTATATCACTCACTAACTATATCAGTAACTTACTCACTATTTCAGTCATTCACTATAACAAGCAGTAATTATATCAGTAACCCTGTCACTATATCAGTCATTCACTATAACAAGCAGTAATTATATCAGTAACCCTGTCACTATATCACTCGGTGACTATCACTCCGTAACTATATCAGTAACTTATTCACTATACCATGCACTCGGTAACTATATCAATAACTGTCACTATATCAATAACCCAGTCGCTATATCACTCAGTCGCTATATCACTCAGTGACTATATCAGTAAGTCACTCACTCGCACTCACTATATCAATCAATATCTATAACTAACTCACTCACCATACCACTCACTAACTATATCAGTAACTCATTCATTTTATCACTCAACAACTATATCAGTAAATCGCTCACTATAAGGCTCTCTAACTATTCAGTAACTCACTCACTATATCACTCACTATATCAATCACTATCTATATCAGTAACTCACTCACTATATCACTCACTATATCAATCAGTAACTCACTCACTATATCAATCACTAACTATCGGTAACTCACTATATCACCCACTATCTATATCAGTAACTCACTATATCACTCACTATCTATATCAGTAACTCTCACTATATCAGTAACTTATTCATTATATCACTCAGTAACTATGTCAGTAACTTAATCACTATACCTTGCTCTCAGTAACTATATCATTAACCTAGTCATTATAATATGCACTAAGTAATTATATTAGTAACTCACTCACTATACTATGCATTCAGTAACTATATTAGTAACTCGGTCACTGTACCATGCATTCAGTAGCTATATCAGTAACTCAGTGACTATATCACTCAGTAACTATATCAATATTATTTATATCTAAAGTGTTTTAGCTAATTGTCGCTGATGTAACAATGCGATGTATCATAATTGGACCTTTTGAATACGTTTTCATAACTACCATCGTATCTCGTTAGTGATGGGCGATCTCTCTCTCTCTCTCTCTCTCTCTCTCTCTCTCTCTCTGTGTGTGTGTGTGTTTTCGAGGCTGACTGACCTGGCCCCTAGACATACTGAATAATGTGCCTGAAAATGCCTGGGTTGAAAAATGTTGATAAAATTAGCTAGAATTCCAGAAGCCCTGAGGGGAGATGCACAGTGTTGTGTTCGCTTGGTTTTATAAATATCATCATTGTCGCGTGTTGTATTACCTCCACACTCTGGTAGTCCACTGAAGGAACGTTATATATTGTGCATTATATATAATAAATTAAAGAAGCAAAAAACAAAGAACTCGTGAATTCATTTGACGAAAAAAATATCTTGGAGTAATTTCCATACTGTAATTAAACCACGCAATATACTGTATGCCATTCAACATAAATTTACTGAATACAGGGTTTTTCAGGATATTACAATTCCTCTCCTATTTTAGGTTTCAATTAATGCATTTCTTGACAAGTGTTCACATAGATAACCTTCACGGCTGATGACATTACCCGACGACTCACCAGTAAATTGTTTCACTCTTCTCTTAAGTAATACTGGAACTCACAATCGAGCGTTCTTTGCCTAATTCCACACACACACACACACACACGTACAGTAGCAATCAAAAGTAAACATCCACTCCACCACCTATCTCCTGCGCCTGGTCGGGTCCTTTCTGCACGGTAAGTCACGAGCGGTGGAAAGGGGAGTGGTTGGATTGGGGGAAGGCTTTTTTATTGGGGGGGTATGCGAAGCAGGTTGCTCCTCAGAAAGGGGAGGGATTGAAGAAAGCAGGGAAATTATTGAAAGAAGGAAGGGAAGGATGGATGGATGTCATATTTGCACTATATTATCTTAGTAGGGTGTGTCATAGGAGGGAAGATCAGCTAAAACTAATGGCCCATCACTTTTTTGGTAGATTTTAGTGTACAGGTATATAAACAGAAAATAATTTCAGGTTCAATATTTTGCAACCTTTTGCTAGGTAAATTTTAGCGTGAAATTTATCGAAAATCTAACGTACAGCTGCATTAGTGCATTACAATTAAATAGTGAACATTGCTTTCTGACTTCATTCTTTAACAACACAACTAACAATATTTTTTTCTGTTTCAGATTCTGATGCATTTATAAGTTGATAATATTTGCGATGGCTGCTTGTGTCAGGAGGAGGAACCAAAAATCCAGCCATCTCAGTCACTATCTTGGGTCTGGGAGAGCTCCTGAAGTCGGGTTACTTACATTGAGAGATGCTTTGAGATACGGTGTTTAATCCAGGCAAATCAGTGAAAAGAACCAAAAGAACTTACACAAACAAAGACATTGCCAGTGATATGACCAAAGCTGTCTTGGCGCAGTACACTCTGGCTAACGCTCAGTTCAAGCCTCCAGTCATAACAAGTCGAAGAAGATTAGTGAGAGACTGCTAGCCAGTTGGGAAAAACCCAAGAATATCTCGCTTGGGAAAAACTTGCAGTTAAGGACAGCTTTATGGCTGTAACTAGACTGATTATTTGACATAATTACTTTTAAGTGCCCAATTGTTCTCTGTCCTGAGTTTGGATGCGATCACGTGACTTAGCAAATCAGGCCCACATCTCCTGTATTTGCAAGCGTGAGCTGAAGATTCCTGTGATCGAACTGGCATTTGTCAAAAGCACAGAAGACTGGCAGTATAGAACTCTCATGATTTCGCCAGATATTCGGAGTCAAGACAGGAGGCTGCCACAGAGAGAAGACAGAAGAGAGAAAGTTGCCGAGAAAAGAGACTTGAGAAGGCCCAGGGTGAGGTAAAAAGGCCGATGATTGAGTCAAGCTGATTCAGAAGTTTAATGACTTCCCGTGGCTGATCCAGTGTGACAAGAGAATGGTGACTTTGTCCCTAACCCGAAAATAATGATCCCAAACCTTCCAGGCACTTAAAAGATTCGAAATAGAGAAAGAATGTCGAGCATAGCTCTGGCCAACATGCGACACCACACTGGTCTCCAGAGAAACTGCAGAGATAGCAACAGCTGCCTGGATTGACGGTGGTTTGATAACACTGATGATGTTCACTGGTGATGGAAATCTCATAACAAAGTAAGGAGAGCTCAGAAAAGGCTTGTCAGTAACCTAGAAGAGGAGTTTGATAAGGGGATAAGAGAAAATGGAATCAATTGTTTGTTCTTTGATGGGAGAAGGGATGACGCTAAAGTGTTCATGAAAGTTGGAGATTCTGACAAGTTGTTCCCTGCCATGGTGAAGGAGGAACACTACTCCTGCTGCAGTGAACCAGGAGGGAAGTATTTGTGGCATTTCACTCCAGAAAAAGATGACATCAGGAAACCAGCTGAGATAGTGGCAGATAACATTGTGAACTGGCTCAGAGAGAGGAACGTAGACCAGACCCTGCAGGCCATTGGAGGGGACAGCACCAACACGAACACAGGGTGGCAAGGGGGGTCATACAGTGGATAGAGCGGAAGATTGGGAGGAAGCTGGTCTGGATTGTTTGTGACCTCCACACCAACGAGTTGCCACTCAGACATCTGATCCAGGAGCTGGATGGCAAGACTCTTTCAAACAACAGATGGTCTGGTCCTCTTGGCAAGATGCTGAACTCTGCCACTGAGTTAGAAATAAATCCGAGCTTTGAAAAAAATCACAGTTGGCCCTCCACTCGTTGAGCTTGCACATACTGTCATTGACGACCTGAGTACTGACCAGTACTATGGTTACATGATTTGCAGTGCCATCAAAACTGGGGACATGCCTGATAGACTTGCTTACCTGCAGTTAGGTCCAGTCTCACATTCTAGGTGGCTCACAACGGCTCTCAGGTTCTGCAGAATTTGGGTCGCTCATCATAAACTGAAAGGGAACCAACTTCACAACCTGAGACTTATTGTCCAATTCATCGTGAGTGTCTACTTGCCAAATTGGTTCAACACCAAGGTCAAGTCATCGTTCTCCGAAGGTCCGGGGCATGTTCTCTTCCAGCATGAGCTCCTGAGGAGTCAGCCAAGGAAGGTTGTTCAGATTGTGGAGCAGACTGTGAGGAGATCTTCCTGGTATGCTCATCCCGAGGCAGTTCTGCAGACAATGCTCTGCAGTAAGGATGAGGAGGAGAGTGTGATCAAAGATCTTGGATATGGAGACTTATGAGAAACCAAGAAAGACATGTTCTATGGTGTGCAGCAATACCGGGTCGTAGTAAATCAAAACGGTTTTTGTATTTTGATGATTTTGTTTTCTAAAGGAATATTAAATTTAACTCGTGTCAAGATCTTATTCGTTTCACTATTCTGGATCATTTTTCATCTATGGAAGAGTATGATACGTTGCTACTTTTAAATAAGCTATTTAGTGGTGTTGGTAAAAGGGTGGGAATACTGAATTTTCATAAGATATCAAGTTAAAATTTACCTAGCAAAAAATGAAAACTTTTCAAATCTGAAGATATCACATGATTCTGCACATAGAACTACATCATTAATACCATGGGCCGATTTTTCAAACTCAAAAAAAAAAAATTAGCCTCCGTATGACACACCCTATTATCTTAGGTTTACAAGCTTGAAAGAGTAATAGATGAAGCCCCTTGTTATATAACTATTATAATGTGTCATCCATTTCCTTTTTTAAAAATTTTCAGGTTGTGGTTGAGGTTTTAACCAACGGTAATTAGATATTTATAATAACGTTGATATGAGGAGAAATATTGAATACAAGGGTGGAAATCATATTTACTTTTAATATTTACCAACACAGGTCATACAGAATCTCATAGCCCGTCCAATGACCAATAACCTTCTTCAGGTGTTAAAGATCATTCTAAGACCACATAGAGTTACTACGTGTGTGGCCCTTGACTTGTGCCCTTCTACTTTACCCGGGTCTACCATCCTTAGCTCTCCCTCCATCAATACCTCCCCCACCCCCTGTCTTGTACAAAGGCCTTGAGCTCGCGGGTATGGTAGTAGCAGGGGTGGACGATTACTTTTGACCGCGACTGAATATACAAGCACGCACAATAATCTAAATAATGTCATGTAAATGGTGATGGGCACCACTGAAAACAGACCTGTATTAACTTGCATGTAAATGGATATTTACTTGATATTCTAAGTTCCAGCAAGGCTTTGAGGTAAGCTAACTTATTTTAACCCTTTGGAGTCATGGGTTTCTCTCAGCTGGGTAAAATCGCCTGACGTTAGTCAGAATAAACTATCAAAGTGCATCGTTGTCCTGTTAAGGGTTAAGCTGATTGTTCTTGGGGTAAGTTTTGACTTTCCCTGTACACTGAAAAAGGTTACTTGTAGTAACAATTTACCTTCCTAATTTTATTTTATTCATTATTTTCATCATAATTTTTTATTAATTATTCACCAATATCACGTGTTGTATTACCTAGACACTATGCAGCATTATGGTAGTCCACTGAGGCCGTGCCTGAGGGATGTTATTTACAGTGCATTATAATTATACAATAAATAAACGAAGGCGAAAACAAGGATATCGTTATTTATATTCCTCCATTTCATTCATTAGTTTATTTTATTTTATTAATTTATCAAAAAAATAGCTATGCAAAAACTCAAAAAAAATATATAAACTCAGCATTAAAATGGGGCATCTTCACCTGTACTCAGCATTACAATGGGGCATCTCCACCTGTACTCGGTATTACAAGGGGGCATCTCCACCTGTACTCGGCATTACAAGGGATCCTATCCACCTGTACTCAGCATTACAAGGGAGCCTCTCCACCTGTACTCAGCATTACAAGGGAGCCTCTCCACCTGTACTCAGCATTACAAGGGGGCATCTCCACCTGTATTCAGCGTTACAAGGGAGCCTCTCTGCCTGTACTCAGCATTACAAGGGAGCATCTCCACCTGTACTCAGCGTTAGAAGGGAGCCTCTCCGCCTGTACTCAGCGTTACAAGGGGGCATCGCGTTACAAGGGGGCATCTCCACCTGTGCTCCAACGTGCTGGGGCATCACCTGTACTCCCAGCATTACAAGGGCATCTCCTGTACTCCCAACGTTACAAGGGGGCATCTCCACCTGTACTCAACGTTACAAGGGGGCATCTCCAACTCTCCTGAGTGTTACTCTTGGCTGGTTGGTATCCAAGGCGGTCTAGTGATGGCTCTCGTCTCCGTCATAACTCAGATACAACAAGATTAATCACACCAAAGTTTGGCTGTAAGTTTCCGAAGATCGCCCGTCATCGGTACACACACACACACACACACACACACACACACACACACACACACACACACACTTAGAGGAAGAGGAGAGATAGAAGAAGGAGAAAAAGGAGAAAATAAAAGACTGGATAAGATTAAAAGAGAAGACTTAAGATGAAATAAGACCAAGGAATGATGATGGTTGTGCTGGAGGAGAGGAGAGGAGAGAATTAATGTAAAGAGAAATACTGTAAAGAAAATATTAGAATTAAGTATGAGGATGAGAGGTACCTTAGAAGTTAAAGAGGAAGAAAAGAAAAATGTGGTGGAAGGCAGAAGGAAGGAGGATCTATAATACATTAAACAGATAAACCACAGCTACAGTAGATAAAAGAACAGAAACAATCATTAGAAAGAAGAGGAAGAAAATAGTAGGCAGGATATATAACAAGAATCAAGAAATATTGATATAACAATTAGTTTCATTAATATAAAAATAGAACTAGTGACTTGGAGGGAAAACCCGTTGCTCGCCGTGTACAATATACAGTACACGGAGTTAACAAAATAATTGTAAATATTCAGTCCTCGTTATTATTGTGCGTATTGAGAAAACGTGAAAGAAGATACAGGCTTGATTCTCAAAGATGATGGTAGAATTACTGTGTGTCTGTGTGTTAGGTTAGGTTATGATATATTAGGTTAGGTTAAGTTAGGTTAGGTTAGGTTGAGTTAAGTTAGGTTAAGTTAAGTAAAGTTAGGTTAGGTTAAGTTAGGTTAGGTTAAGTTAGGTTAGGTTAAGTTAAGTTAGGTTAGGTTAAGTTAGGTTAGGTTGAGTTAAGTTAGGTTAAGTTAAGTAAAATTAGGTTAGGTTAGGTCAAGTTAAGTTAGGTTAGGTTAAGTTAGGTTGAGTTAAGTTAGGTTAAGTTAAGTAAAGTTAGGTTAGGTTAAGTTAGGTTAGGTTAAGTTAGGTTAGGTTAAGTTAAGTTAGGTTAGGTTAAGTTAGGTTAGGTTGAGTTAAGTTAGGTTAAGTTAAGTAAAATTAGGTTAGGTTAGGTTAAGTTAAGTTAGGTTAGGTTAGGTTAGGTTAAGTTAAGTTAGGTTAGGTTAGGTTAAGTTAGGTTAGGTTAAGTTAGGTTAGGTTAGGTTAAGTTAGGTTAGGTTAAGACACATTAGGTTAGGTTAAGTTAGGTTCGGTTAAGTTAGGTTAGGTTAGGTTAAGATATATTAGGTTAAGTTAGGTTAAGTTAGGTTAGGTTAGGTTAACTTAGGTTAGGTTAGGTTAGGTTAATTTAGGTTAGGTTAGGTTAATTTAGGTTAGGTTAGGTTAAGATGTATTAGATTAAGTTAGGTTTGGTTAAGATATATTAGATTAAGTTAGGTTAGGTTAAGTTAGGGTATGTTAGGTTAAGTTAGGTTAAGTTAGGTTAAGTTAGGTTAGGTTAGGTTAGGTTAATTTAGGTTAGGTTAGGTTAATTTAGGTTAGGTTAGGTTTGGTTAGGTTAATTTAGGTCAGGTTAGGTTAAGATGTATGAGATTAAGTTAGGTTAGGTTAAGATATATTAGATTAAGTTAGGTTAGGTTAGGTTAGTTAATAAACGCTAGTGTAAATATCCCGGTAGACCAACTCTAGCTCTGTAGACCGCAAACTACAGTATAGTAGCACCGATGGTTGTTTATACAATGGGATCTAGGCAGTAGTGCAATCAGGTCCTGTCTGTGCTACTAAGCAGCCCTTTCGAGGAGCCTCTCTGCTCACCCTTCATGGGGAGGGGGTTAGAAGAGATGCCCTAAACATAGCCTGCCTAAAACAACCAACCTGACTAGGCATCCGAACCCAGTAAGGTCGAAAACGTTATCATAATCACAGATCAAAGCAAAAATAAACTAGAGAACCTCTTATGGTTGCTGCCGGTCCCGTATCGGCCTCTTGACTGACCTCAGAGCTCACCAACGAAGGTGACATCCTAAATAATTCATATTGTACCATAGCTGGATGATCGTCATACGCGATTCCGAGGAACAACAAAGTGTAGTAGAGTGTAATAATAATAATTAACGGTTTATTGAAAGAGTTCTATGTGTGTGTGTGTGTGTGTGTGTGATGCAGATACAAAAGCACCCAATTATTATTCTTAGCTGCCACAGTTAATGTTATTCCCAAGACGACTGAATTACATGTACAACACCCAGGGTAAATATTTACTAGGTCTTTTGAAGCTTGTCTGAGTGTACTCATTCACAACAAAGGACGGCTGGGGCGAGCGGCAGGGAGAGTGGTGCGCGGGGAGCGGCAGGGAGAGTGGTGCGCGGGGAGCGGCAGGGAGAGTGGTGCGCGGGGAGCGGCAGGGAAGTGGTGCGCAGGGGAGCGGCGCGGGGAGAGTGGTGCGCAGGGGCGGCAGGGAGGAAGTGCGCGGGGCGGCAGGGGAGGTGGTGCGCAGGGGCGGCAGGGAGAGTGGTGCGCAGGGGGCAGCAGGGAGGGAGTGGTGCGCAGGGGAGCTGGCAGGGAGAGAGTGGTGCGCGGGGAGCGGCAGGAGAGTGGTGCGCAGGGGAGCGGCAGGAGAGTGGTGCGCGGGGAGCGGCAGGGGAGAGTGGTGCGCGGGGGCAGCAGGAGAGTGGTGCGCAGGGCGGCAGGAGAGTGGTGCGCGGGGGAGCGGCAGGGGAGAGTGGTGCGCGAGGGGGAGCGGCAGGGGGTACTAGACAAAACCCCCTTGTTTATGTTAGGTCTCCTTCACCTGGGCAGGTACACACGGCAGATGCATAATGTACCTCGACTCTCGGCCGCGTGAGGCTTAACTTATGAGAGTCTGCTGGTGGTGTCGACTTATAATGTCATGTTGACCGATTATATGGTAGATACCCAAACTTGGCCTTTAAATCTTATGGGGCGGAACCTTAAGTAACTTTAATTAACTTAACCTAAGCTAACCTAATTCCACTTTACGTACTCTAAGCAAATCTAACCTAACTAATTTAACTTAATTTGCCTTAACATAAACTATCATAATTAACTTAACCTGGTGTAACCTAAGCTCAATTCAACTAAGCAAACGCAACCCATCCTAATTTAAACGAACCTAACCAAACCTACCTTGACTTTCCCTGACCTAATGTAACCCGATTTGACCAATTCTATCGTAATGTAACAAAACTAAACCGACCATTATTCAACTTTCTTAACCTAACATCGCTGAATAATTCTATCCTAGCCGAGCAATATAATCTAAAGTCACTTAATTTATTCTAACCTCACTTGACGTAACATCACTCAGCCTAATCTAAACTAACTAAATCTCACCAATTCTAACGTCTTTTCGTCAAATCTAACTAAATCTAACCTAATTCAACATCCATATGCAGACCCTCAACCAAACAGTGCCGTACATCCCATACACCACCATAAAATTCTTCCAACATTACCATGCTCCATGTCAACCTCTTGTACAACCTCTATCGTATCTCCATTCCAAGCGGCATCCGTCATCCCCCTTGAAGCTCCCGTACCCCTACAACCAAAGTCTAATTATACCAAGTCAACCCACTTCCGAGTCGAAAATTCGTCCTTTGCCGGGCATGACGTCGTATGGTCAACAACCAGGGGGGTAGGGGGGACCTCAGTTACCAGCTAGCCTTCGTTGTGTGAGGGTCTGTGACAATGCCTAATAAATGTGCCGTATCTGGGTGCATATCAAATTACAGACAAAATAAAAATTTGATATTTCATCGATTTCCAAAAGATGAAAAACAGAAAAAAAAAGATTATATTTTGTACATGCAGCAAATACAGGGCGAGTCAAAAGTCTCCATACATCGGCAAAATTATCACTTTATTATACAATCACTCGTAAGTCACAAAATATGCTCTATATGGGAACCATTACGTTTCAACAAGATGCATGCGCCAGTGGCTGGATCAGCAGTTTCCGGCTCACTGGATTGGCCGCCGTGGTCTCGTGGAGTGGCCTCGGAGGTCTCCAGACCTCACTCCCCTTGATTTTTACTTGTGGCGGCACTTGAAGGCCATAGTGTACCAGGTGAAGACACAAAACACGGACTACCAAAAGGAACGCATTCGTGATGCGTGTGCGCGCATAACACCAGACATGTTAATGGGCGTTCACCGTGAGTGGGAAGAACGCATTCATATGTGTATTCAGTGTAATGGTTCCAACATAGATCATATTTTGTGACTTACAAGTGATTGTATAATAAAGTGATCATTTTGCCTATGTATGGAGACTTTTGACTCACGTGTATGTATGGCGCAACCGGAGGAAGGGCAATACTTGAGCAGTTGGCAGGTTTAAATTTAAATTCCCTATGTCTAGCGTTCAGCTAGGACACCGGATGTGGAGAGACCAGTACTTATTTGTTGCTTGAAACTATTTTATAGCTTACTCGTCTGTAATATATCTAGCGGCCATAATATTGATACATTGAAAACCGCTACACATACTGTATATACTTCTATTCACTGATTTACTGTAATAGCTTTGGCGGAGAGAATTATGATAATTATAATCATTAATAACACTGCCCTGCATAGTTTTTGAGGTTTGTGTATTATTAAGCTTTTCTGGGTGTATTTTGCATGCTGATCTCAAAAATGTTATCCATTTTGCTCAATCAGGTCAGAATTTTGTGATATAGCATTTTAAGCGGAGATTCAGGTAAAATATTGGCATTTTTCGCTCAAAATGGGGTCCTCATATTCGTTCATTAAAAAAATCATCCGAGACATTGGCAAGCCTCACACAAAAGATTTCGGTCAGTTTTAATACACTTACGATGCATTTAAATACACCCACGTGCTCGCCGGCCATTTAAATGTCCGCCGTGACGCAAAGGAAAAGAGTATATGTCCGTGTTTTTTTACATATATTTTTTCACAATTAAATTTCTTTTTCATCTGGTGGTACATGGCATGTACTAGCAACCACCCCGATGTGCCTCTAAAGTCTAGACCCTCAGTAACCGTGACAAGGAATTTCGCAAGTTCTTCAGTTTTGACAAGGAAACTTCATTGGTGTATTGCAACAATATCAGTGGACTCATTGCAGCTATGGGAATATCATACAATATATCAGAGTGGCGGCTCTTCATTGACTCATCAAAAAGAAGCTTGAAAGCTGTGTTGTTGTTCAATGGAAACCAGGTCGCGTCTGTTCCGGTGGGGCATTCAGTGCAGATAGTTAAAGAAAATAATACAAATTATAATTTGTATTATTTTCTTTAACTATTTTATTCAATTCTTGTATTCCTTCTGCCCCCCGCCCCAGTAAATAGCCAGCCCATATGCCTTTGATTACCCAATTGCTTTTACACTGATGCTGGCAGCAACATCATAAAAGTATAACATAATAATAAGGAGAGGAAGCAAAGGATAAATAATATTAATAATAAATTTTTAATAATAAGAATAGGGATATCATAAAAAAATAATGATTACATGAGAAGTTCAAGTGGCTAATTGAAAGATAGTGTGTTAGGGGTTTAGAAAATCAGGAAATATCTTCTTATATAGTGGGGTGGTCTCATCAGTGATAATGTACGACTCTTCCCTTATTGCCGTTTTCTTAGACTACGACCAATGACGTCACATAATTAGCTCCGCCTCCTAAACATGGGTTGACTTAGTATAATTAGACTTTGCCTACAACTTTACGGCTTTCTGCCCTGCTAGTCATGTCCTCTCTCTCTCTCTCTCTCTCTCTCTCTCTCTCTCTCTCCAACCATACACCCAGGAGTAGAGTGAGGGAGGCTGTAAGAGATCCAACATTTGTTTATCGTCAACAAACATTCTCAAACCTTATATCTCTTCAATAGGTTTTCATTACATTTATCCAAATACGATTACAAATACATACTAAAGGTCTATAAAAATATAGAATGTCTGTCACGTAAGAGAATGTGATGCTATTGGTGGTTTTGTCTGGTGCACGAGACCAGTTCTCAATATCTGGAGCCAGAGAGCAAAAACTTCTGTGCAGTTCATTGACCTCAGCCTAAAAGGAAACCAAACAAGACGATGTTCTACACCCGTGAAAAGATCGATAAGATGTTGACGAGTCAGTTACTACATCGTGGGTGGATGACAATACTGCCAGTGGAGACGAGATGAGGGTCGAGGTCAGCTCTCGGCCCACAGACCACACGCCCTCAGAGTCTTACCTCACAGCAGCCATCTTGTGCGCAGAAAGAGGAGTCCTGGGCTCTCTTATCGATCTTTCTAATCTATAATGCATGTAGTAGTAGTGCTCATGCTAAATATAATATTGTAATAAGTCAATGTGATATATTATTTTCTAAAATATTTTTTTGCCGTCATCTTACGTACAACTTATCTCGCCTAACCTAACCCAACCTGACCTAACCTCGTCTAACCTAGCCTAACTTAACCAACCGTCACTACAAAGATAACATTACAGGCTCCCGTCACTATATTTTTAGTGTGTATGAATGTATGCATGCACGTATATATATAATCATAAAGGAGCAGATAATTTGTTTTTTAACAAACTTCATGGAGCTCACGATAACCATAATTCTCGAAGACCCGCAAGAGCTGCACCAACAAGTCGTAAGAGAACCGGGACACCAAGGACAAATGCATAAACACTTAAACAAAACAAGGGGAGGGAAGACATACACCAGAAACGGGTCGGGTGTTCTAGAGCTCTGACAGATTAAGAACCAACACTTTCACCAGCGTTATAGTAGGGAAAAACTCAAAACTAAAATATCAAGGTGCTTATTTGATTTTCTTTGAAGCCTTTTCCTACTTAATTACCGAGTGAGCCGGAAGCATGAAGAGGTATTACACCTTTATTCATTATCATTATATATATATACAACAGAGAGAACATAAGAATAGAGGAAACTGCAGTGGGCCTATTGGCCCATACTGGACAGTTCCGTTTACACCCAACCCCTATTGCTCATATATTCATCCAGCCTATGTTTGAAGCTATCCAGTATATTCGAGTTAATGATGATGTTTGGTAACTGCTGACGTTATCTTGAAACTTTACCTAGCATTAGTGAGGCCACACATGGATTATGCGGTTCAGTTCTGGTGTCCTTATTATAGAATGGACATAGATTCTTTGGAGAGAGTACAAAGAAGAATGACAAAAATGATCCATAATATTAGAAACCTTCCATATGAAGAAAGACTGAAAAGCTTAGGCTACATTCATTAGAGAGGCGTAGAGTTAGGGGAGATATGATAGAGGTGTACAAGTGGGTAAGTGGGATTAACAAGGGTAAAATGGAAGATGTTCTGAAGCTCAGTAATAACGAAATAACTAGAACAAATGGCTTTAAATTAGATAAATTCCGATTCAGAAAGGATATAGGCAAGCACTGGTTTGGTAATAGAGTTGTGGATATGTGGAATAGGATACCGAGTGCTATAGTAGGATCGGGGACGCTAGGGAGCTTCAAGACGAAGTTGGATAGGCACATGGAAGTGCTGGGATGGGTGTGAAAGGGATCTGCCCTGTATGGGCCAGTCGGCCTCCTGCAGTATCCCACTTTCTTATGTTCTTATGTTCTATTTTTAAACCAATGTTTCCCTATATCACGCCTAAAACTAAATTTATTTAATTTAATACCATTGTTACGAGTTTGCTCCTGGTTGGATAGATTGAGTACCTTTGTAATGCCAACTTTTTTTGTCCTAACTTCCCATTTATACACCTCGATCATATCGCCCCTCACTCTACGTCTCTCCAGGGAGTGCAAATTTTGATGCTTTAACCTGTCTCTGAACTCAAGGCTCCTAATGCCCGTGACTAGTCTTGTCATTCTGTTCTGAAGTCTTCCTAGGGATTCTATATCCATTCTGTAGTACGATGACCAGAACTGAACTGTGTAGTCCAAGTGAGGTCTCACAAGGGCAAGATATAGTTTTAGGATAACCTCGCTAGTTTTGTACACATTGTTGACCTTGGTTTAACATTCCCACTTATCATTACTCCTAAATCTTCTTCACAGTCGGATTTCTCTATAACATCAGTTGTTCATCCGATATCTGGTTTCTCTGTTTACATATCTTACACGAAGTACTTTCTATTTGTCCACATTAAATTATCTGCCAATTTTCAGATCATGCGAAATTTTTTTTTAGATCTTCCTGTAGTTTTGCAGACTCCTCGTCAAATTTAATTACACGCCCTATTTTAGTGTCAACAGCAAATTTACTTACGTTACTGTATATGCCTATATCAATGTCGTTTATGTATATAATAAATAGTAATGGTCCAAGTACTGAGCCTTGGGGAACTCCACTAGTGCCGGTAACACTTACTCACTGTTTCCTGTCCTGTAACCATGCCCTAATCCATTTCAGAATATATTCTTCAATTCCACGAACCTCCACTTTTCGTATTAGCCTTTCGTGGGCGACTCTGTCGAAGGCTTGGACATGAACGCCAACTTGTGAGGCCATGTTGGGAATCATTGATCAACTTGTGCTTCTGCAGGGGATTTCGAATAGAGTTTGAAATTATTGCTTCCAGCAATTTGCCTACAATTGATGTTAAACTGATTAGAGGATAGTGATCTATCTCCCTTCTTGAAAATCTACATCACATTCGCTATCCTCCAGGATTCTGGTACTACACCCGTTTTTAACGTCATGTTCAACAAATTTGCTAAAGGCATATTAAGCGCTTTCTTACATTCCTTTAATACTCTGGCAAATATCTCATTGGGACCTGGTGACTTATTGAGCTTTAGCGTGTCTATTTGCGTACTAACATCGTTACTAGTCACTACTATCTCGCTTAATCTATTTTCTTCATTATCTCTATATAATCGGTGCCTCGGGTATTGTTTAAAATTTTGGTGGTGAAAACTGTTGAAAAATATCTGTTCAGATTATTGCTCATTTCTCCGTCATTATACATTAGTTCTCCTGTATATTTTTTTTTTTTTCAGGATTAGCCCACCCGGGCAAAGGTCACTGACCCACATCGGGGCCTGGGGGGCGAAAATGTAATAATAATCATCATCATCATAATCATAATCATAATCATAATCATAATAATAATAATAATAATAATAATAATAATAATAATAATAATAATAATAAAAAAACTAATAAGTTCATAGTAAATGAAATTTATAATAAAACAAAAAATAATAAAAGCAACAACACTGATAATATTAATATTAAAAAAACAAAGAAATACAAATATTGAAAAAAAAGATCACTAGAGGAAAGGTCACAGCAGCTTAGCTCAAAGGGATCAATTGAGAGTAATGACTAGTGCTACTTGTGAACAGGATTGTGCCCTTCTGAGAGCAGAGTTAGAGAGGACCAAGGAAGATATCTTGAAATTAAAGGAAGAGATAGCGAGGATAAAGGAAGAAACGAGGCAAGGAAAGCAGGTGTCTGACGAAAACTCAGGCGAATGGAAGGTTGTGAGGAGAGGGACGACTAAACTGGTGGTGAAAACACACACCAAGGATACAACAACAAGAGCTAAGTGTACCAATTCTTTCACTCCCCTGATAGATGAATTGGACGTTAGTATATAGTCAGGGACAGGGCTGACAAGGTAGGCACGAAAATCTTGATTGTTGGCGACTCCCAGGTATGGTACAAGGACAGAGCTTTTTGTAGTAAAGATAAAAATAGGATGAGGGTGTGTTTGCCAGAAGCTGGGGTGGGGGATATAGTTGACAGGATGGACAACATCTTGTCTGGTAATGGGAACAAACCCATTATCTGCCTTAGAGCAGGAGGCAATGATATTGGCTGGTGCAGGAGTGAGGAGCTTCTTGATAAGTTCAAGACAGCTATAGAACGTATTAGGTCTAAGGGAGGGATCCCTATCATATGTGGTGTCCTGCCTAAAAGGAGAGTTGGCAATGAATGGTTGTCAAGGGCAGTTGGTGTCAACGGCCGTCTTGACAGATATTGCAAGTCAATATCAGTTCCATTCATTGACAAATGGGACAACTTTTACGGCAGAAGGGACCTTTATGCTAGGGATGGGGTGCATCTGTCTCGGGATGAGGTGGCAACCCTGGCTGGGTCTCTCGAGAGAGTAGTTCAAAAGATGTCGAAGTCTTTAAACTGCTAGGGGAATATATGAGCACAGGGGTGGAGACTGCAGTGGGAGCGGGTAAACAAAGTGAAAGGTTACAGGGAAATAATGCTGGGAATTATGACAAAACTAAATTAGGCAGGGAGTTAAAACCTAAACGCGACAAAAAGAGGACTCAGAACACGACTAACTTAGATGTCTACTATGCAAACAGTAGAAGTATGAGAAACAAAATGGATGATATTAGGGCCTTGGTATGTACCGGAAAAATCGATAGAATAGCATTCACCGAAACATGGATAAACCTAGACTCACGTGAGTTACTGTCGAATACCAAATTGCAGGTTACAAATTATTCCACACCGATAGGCAGATTAGAAAAGGAGGCGGAGTAGCAATCTATGTCAGGGATAATTTGAAGTGTGAAATAAATAAGGAAATCAAAACTGAGCGGAATACAGAAACAATTTGGATAGAATTAATCGATGGTAGGGAAAAATTAATCACAGTAGTAATATATAGACCTCCTAATCTTGATAGTTAATGAGCTACTTAGTTGGGACGAAATGCCCAGGGCTTCCATACATTGCAAAGTCTGTATAGTAGGCGACTTTAAGTTTAGCCAAATAGATTGGACCGACTCTATGGGTAACTCAGAATCAGAGGATTTTCTTGAAACGACCCAGGACTGTTTCCTAAGTCAACATATAACCGAACTCACCTGGGGTAATAATATACTCGATTTAGTTCTGTCAAACAGAGAAAACCTCATTAGTAATGTCGAGGTAGGGAACGAACTTACAAACAGCGATCACAAAGAAACTAGATTCCAGTTAGAATTTCAGGACAGCCGTAAGGAAAATTCCACTTAAGTCCCAGATTTCAGAAGGGCAAACTCTGATAGCTTGAAGAGGCATTTAAGAGAGGGGGTATCACGCTTGGGGGTGAACTATATGACCTCACATGAGGTGACTTCACTCAATGTACCCACAGAGGGCGACCTCACCCTACCCGGAGACCTGACGGTTGAGATTGACCTGATATCGAGATCTGAGGTTGCCGAGTTCCAAGACAATTTAAAATGAGTTACTTAATGCACAAAGGCAGAACATACCATACAAAAAACTCAGATCAAACAACAATGACCCTAAATGGATAAATAATTATTTAAAGAACATTATTGGAAAAAAGGAAGGCTATAGGTAAGAGAACGGTTATGGGGTGTATGGCGCCATTTACGATGACCTTCTAGCCCTGGTCTTTTTTCAGCAATATCGCCTTAACACATGGAATTCTGCACTTTTCGAAGCTTTGGAGGAGTCTCGAAACAAGTTTCCTGGTGGGAATTATTAGCTTGTGCTGTACTCAAAATATCGAAACTTCGACATCTCTCCAGAGCTTCAAAAGGGTGGTATAACTGAAACAAGATCAGGGCAAGAAGGTCATCGTAAATGGCGTCGTACACCCCATGACTGTTCTTGCAATTGGCCCTAAGACCGAGAAAAGAAAAACCAAGAGGATTAATGAGCCGAAGATAGCAAGGGAGGCGAAGTCAAACCCCAAGGGATTCTATCAAATGTATCAAACTAAAACACGAGAAAAGATTGGACCAATACAGTCAGATACCGGCAAGCTAACTAATGACGACAGAGAAATGAGCAATAATCTGAAAAAATATTTTTCAACAGTTTTCACCACCGAAAATTTAAACATGGTACCCGAAACTCCGACTCTATACAGAGATAGTGAATAAAATAAATTAAACGAGATAGTAGTGACTAGTAACGATGTTAGTAAGCAAATAGACAAACTAAAGCCTAATAAGTCACCAGGTCCCGATGAGATATTTGCCAGAGTATTAAAGAAATGTAAGGAAGAGCTTAGTATGCCCTTAGCAAAGTTGTTTAACATGTCCTTAAAAGCAAGTGTAGTACCAGAATCCTGAAGAATAGCAAATGTAATACAGATTTTCAAGAAGGGAGATAGATCACTATCCTCTAACTACCATCCAATCAGTCGAACGTCAATTGTAGGCAAAGTACTGGTAGCAGTCACTTCAAACTCTATTCGAAATCACCTGGAGAAGCACAAGTTGATCAATGATTCCCAACAAGGCTTCACAAGCGGGCGTTCATGTCTAACTAATCTATAAACATTCTTTTCGTCAGTTTTCGAATCAGTGGACGAGTGGCAGAATTATGATGTGGTATAATCTCGACTTTAGCAAAGCCTTCGAAAGAGTCCCCCACGAAAGACTAATAAGAAAATTGGAGGCTCATGGCATTAAAGGTGATATTCTAACATGGATTAGGGCGTGGTTATAGGACAGAAAACAGCTAGTGAGCATTAACGGCTCAGTTCTTGGACCATTATTATTTATTATATACATAACGACATAGATATCGACGTAGACAGCAACATAAGTAAATTTGCCGATGACACTAAAATAGGACGTGTTATTAAATAAGACGAGGACTCCGCAAAACTACAGGAAGTTCTAAACAAATTTTTCGAATAGTCTGAAAAATGGCAGATGAAATTTAATGTGGACAAATGTAAAGTACTCAGTATAGAAGATGTAAACAGAGAAACCAGATACCAGATGAACAACGATGTTATTGAGAAATCCGACTGGGAGAGAGATTTAGGAGTAATGATAAGTAGGAATCTTAAGCCAAATAATCAATGTGTATTTGCTCGAAACAAAGTTAATAAAGTACTTGGTTCATACAAAGGTGTGTTAGTTACAAGACTCGCGAGGTCATCTGAAAGCTATATCTTGAGCTTGTGAGACCTCACTTGGATTACGCAGTTCAATTCTGTACACTGTATTACAAAATGGATATAGAATCCTTGGAAAGAATTTAGAGGAGAATGACAAGACTAATCCCGGGCATTAGGAACCTTGAGTACAGATACAGGTTAAAGCATCTTAATTTGCATTCCCTCGAGAGACGTAGAGTGAGGGGCGACATGATCGAGGTGTATAAATGGAAGCCAGGGCTAAACAAAGGTACTCAAATTTTCCAACCAGGAGCGAGCTCGTAACAATGGCTTTAAATTAGACAAATTTAGATTTACAGTAGGCGCGAAATAGGTAAACATTGGTTTGGAAATAGAGTAGTGGACGACTGGAACAAGTTACCAAATATCATTAATAACTCGAATACGCTGGATAGCTTCAAACTTAGGCTGGATGGATATATGACCAATAGGGACTGGGTGTAAATGGGACTGCCCAGTATGGGCCAATAGCCCCGCTGCAGTGTCCTCCATTCTTATGTTCTTATTTTAAAGTAAGAAAACAATTGAGACCCTGCAATTGTGTGTAAATGTGGCAGAAAGTCAGATCTGGAACCTGGTCACAATTTTTGTGATGCCATATGACAGCAGGGTCTGCCAATAGACAACACATTATGCTTCCAATATCTTCCCAGGGGGTAGTACCTGACTGTATTGGTCCAATCATGTCTCGTGTTTTAATTTGATACATTTGGAAGAATCCCTTGGGGTTTGACTTCGCCTTCCTTCCTACCTTCAATTCATTATTCCTGTTTTTTTTACCTCGGTCTTAAGCCTACTGGCCAATACCTTATAATAGTCTCGGAGGTAAACTACACCACGAATTAATTATCCTACCTATAGCCATGTTCTGTTCAATAAAATTCTTTAAATAATTATTTATCCATTTGGGGTCATTATTATTTGATCTGAGTTTTCCGTGTTGAATATTCTACCTTTGTGCATTAAGTAACTAATTATTAATTTTAAATTGTTGTGGAACTCGTCAACCTCAGATCTCGTGATCAGGTCATCCTCAACCGTCATATTTTGTGAGGTTATCGTTGTCAGGTCACCAGGTAAAGTGAGGTTGCCCTCTGTGAATCCCTGTGTGAGGTCATGTAATTCACCCCCAAACGTACAACCCCTTCGCACAGCTGCCTTTTCTACCAATCAAAGTTTGCCCTTCTGAATTCTGGGACTTTAATGGAATTTTCCTTGCGACTGATATTAAGTTCAACCTTTAATCTCACTTCATTGTGTTCGCTACTTCGACATTACTAATGAGGTTTTCTTTGTTTGACAGAACTAAATCGAATATATTTTTAACCCAGGTGGGTTTGGCTATATGTTGACTTAGGAAACAGTCCTGATCTGTTTCAAGAAAGTCCTCCGATTCTAAGTTACCCGTAAGGTCTGTCCAATCTATTTTAATAAAGTTAAAGTCGCCTACTATACAGGCTTTGCTATGTCTGCATGTCCTGCGCATTTCATCCCAAATAAGTTGCGGATTAACGATCGAGATTAGGAGGTTTATAAATTACTCCTATGATTAATTTTTCCCTACCATCGGTTAATGCTATCCAAATTGTTTCTGTATTGAGTTCAGTTTTTATTTCCTTATTTATTTCACACTTCAGATTATCGCTGACTTAGATTACTACTCCGCCTCCTTTCCTAATCTGCCTATCGGTATGGAATAATTTGTAACATGTATCTGTTCATACTGAATTTGAACATTACCAGCGTGATTGTGTTAATCATTTTATTTTGTAACTTGATCTCCTCGTCTATTTCATTCTTATATCTATTTTTGTTCTAAACTAAACCCACTGTTACATATCTCTTAATAGTTTATTAAACTTATTTATTTCACCCTTATTATCCCCCGATGTTTCATTTGTACACTTCTGTCATATCGCCTCCTCACTCTACGACTCTCAGGGGAATGCTTATTCCGTTTCCTTAGTCTGTCTCTCTATAGAAGGTTTTTAATGCCCGGGATAAGTTTGTAATTTTCCTCTGAAGGTTTTCAAGAGATGCACAAATGGACTCACAATTAAAGGAATCAGCTATCGTAAGAAAAATAATTAATTACATATTTCGCATACAATAGTACATTATCACGCCTGCGATCCTCCTGACATCCAGTGCATACTCTACTCTGACGACAGTCTTTAATCCGCTGGAAGGATCTGAACACAGGCCTCTGCACCCACCCACCGCCACCCTTCCGCAGTCAGCGCTGGATCAAGACACTGCATGGGTCCTGAGGCCATCTGGTACAACTTAGCCAAAGCATTTGCCCAAACTTCAGCAAGGAGATTACCCAATTAGGGAGAGGGCGACGCTACCCGGGCGCCTTGTGATAGGAAACTTTCGTCCAGTCATTAGGGATCACAAAGTACAAGCACCGCTGGCAGGGTCGGTCGTCCTGAGTAAAGTGGTGCCACGCTCTTCTGGCTGATGATTATGTTAGCTGAAGTCGGCAGCGCCGTCAGCACTTTGGTGTGCATGGTAGGTGGAGCCTGCAGCGTCGTCAGCACTTTGGTGTTACTTGTTATATTCTTAGTGGAACAAGATGTTAAAGAGAACCTTTGCAATTTCGCTCAGGGTATTGCGAACTACCATACTGACCTGATCAAATACCAGTTTAGACTCGGCAATATCGTTCTCTCATGAGAAACTCTTTAGCTTAATGTAAATCTCATTTATTCGTCAAGAGTATATAAGCCGTACGTATTACAGTAGATTCAGAGTACCTCCATGTATAATATGTCATAATCACTGAAGCGGAGTTTCAAAATACGTAAACTGTAATATGTGTGGGAGACGTGACCTAATTATTGGTATATGTGAAATAAAATTCAACAGTAATCACAATCAAATTTAATCATATTAAAGAATTTAACGGAAACTCTGCACTTATAGAGAAAAGTAATTATTTACTGCCTTTTACTAATTCATGTTTGGCTTACAATCTAAAAATACTGTAAATGGTATTTAATTTTCGAAAAAAAAACATTGTTGCAATCAAAGAAGGAAGCTGATAATTCTCAGCGATAGTCACTGCTTTGTCAAATGTACTGTATGTTATAATTATCTAGATCTGTATGACTGAATGATTGACCTTGTTTAGGGCGAACAGGTATGGCTGCGTAAACAGGTGTGGCCGAGTGAACAGGTGAGGCTGAGTGAACAGTCTGGATGGGTGAACTGGTGTCGCTGTATGAACAGAAGTGGATGGATGAACAGGTGGCGATGGATGAACAGATGAGGAGGGATGAACAGGTGTGGCTGGGTGAACAGGTGTGGCTGGGTGAACAGGTGTGGCTGGAAGGAAAAGTACGGGCTGGGTTTAGAGGTGTGACTGGGTTAACTGGTGTGGCTGGGTGAACAGGTATGGCTGGGTTAACTGGTGTGGCTGGGTTAACTGGTGTGGCTGGGTTAACACGTGTGGATAGATGAACAGGTGTGGCCGAGTGAACAGGCGTCGCTGATGAACAGGTGTGGATGGGAGAAAAAGTGCGGCTGTGTTTAGAGGTGTGACTGGGTTAACTGGTGTGGCTAGGTGAACAGGTGTGGCTGGGTGAACAGGTGTGGCCAGGGTGAACAGGTGTGGCCAGGTGAACAGGTGTGGCAGGTGTGGCCGGTGAACAGGTGTGGCCAGGTGAACAGGTGTGGAGGTGAACAGGTGTGGATGGAGAAAAAGTGCAGGCTGGGTTTAGAGGTGTGACCGGGTTAACTGGTGTGGCTGGGTGAACAGGTGTGGCTGGGTGAACAGGTGTGGCTGGGTGAACAGGTGTGGCTGGGTGAACAGGTGTGGCTGGGTTAACTGGTGTGGATAGGAGAAAAAAGTGCGGCTGGGTTTAGAGGTGTGACTGGGTGAACAGGTGTGGCTGGCTGAACAGGTGTGGCTGGCTGAACAGGTGTGGCTGGGAGAAAAAAAGTGCGGGCTGGGTTTAGAGGTGTGACTGGGTTAACTGGTGTGGCTAGGTGAACAGGTGTGGGTGAACAGGTGTGGCTGGGTGAACAGGTGTGGCTGGGTGAACAGGTGTGGATGGGTTAACTGGTGTGGATGGGTGAACAGGTGTGACTGGGTTAACTGGTGTGGCTGGGTGAGCAGGTGTGGCTGGGTGAACAGTGTCGCTGATGAACAGGTGTGGATGGGTTAACTGGTGTGGCTGGGTTTAGAGGTGTGACTAGGTTAACTGGTGTGGCTGGGTGAACAGGTGTGGCTGGAGTGAACTGGTGTGGCTGGATGAACTGGTGTGGCTGGGTGAACTGGTGTGGAGTGAACAGGTGTGGATGGGAGAAAAGTGCAGGGCTGGGTTTAGAGGTGTGACTGGGTTAAGTGGTGTGGCTGGGTGAACAGGTGCGGCTGGGTGAACAGGTGTGGCTGGGTGAACAGGTGTGGCTGGGTGAACAGGTGTGGCTGGGTGAACAGGTGTGGCTGGGTGAACACGTGTGAATAGGTGAACACGTGTGACTGGATGAAGAGGTGTGGCTGGGTGAACAGGTGTGGCTGGGTGAGCAGGTGTGGTTGAGTAAACGAATGTGGGTGAACCTATTTTGCTGATGAACAAGTCTGGCAAGACGATAAGGCTTGACCGGGTTAACAGGTGTGTTTGGGTGAACAAGTGTGGCTGGATGAAAAGGTGCAACAGAGTAAACAGGTGTGTTTGGGTGAACAGGCGTGGCTGAATGAATAGGTGTGGCTGGGTGAACAGGTGTGGCTGGGTGAACAGGTGTGGCTATCATGCGCATCAAGGGGGAAACACGAGTCACCAGTCGACCTTTATCATAAGCTGTTGAAGCAGGTCGAGTGTGGCTCAACAGGCGAGAACGAGTGGTCAAGGAGACACTGTACAGACCACTTGACAACATTGGCAGTGTACCTTAGTGTGACCATAAGCGTTGTAACTAGTCGAAGTTAGGCTAATATATCTGTCTGTCTGTCTGTTTATTTATTTATCTTTGTTTTAGTCTCTACAAAATGTATTCAAGCATAACTAATAATCCTTTCATCTGACTGTGGACGAATTGAAAATATATCACACGGATTTCGTATTATGGACATAAACTATGATTTTAGAGAGAGAGAGAGAGAGAGAGAGAGAGAGTATAAATATTGAACTGATCTGACAATAGTCAACACAACGTGTGATTTTCCTGTAAGTACTTTTATGATTATATGATCTGGCTAGAATACTCGCACTGTGTGCCTTGTTTTGGTTACCTGAGCCGGCGAGAGCAAGTGTGTTTTCTCTGAGTCTTGTTATGTTTCCTAACCGGGCGCGAGTAATCTTAGTATATTTTCCTGTGAACACTATTATGGTTACTTGAACAAACACGAGCGAGTAACTGTACGGTATGTCAACCCCACGAGCTCTTGTTATGCTTATTTAACCCTTTAACACGGCAAGGATAATCGCAAGGTGTGTTTACCCAGTGAACCTTGCAACAGTTACGTAACCCGTCAAGAGTAATCTTGAATTGTGTGGCCCTCTTTATGGCTACTTGATGCGGCAAGGGTAATCGCAAGGTGTGTTTAACCTGATATGGCTACCTGCCTCAGCGAGATTGATCGCGACAAGCTTAATCCTTTGTGTACATTTGGCATAATAGTTAGGAAACACTCGTGCATGTACACAGATTACATACTGTTTACAGTATCGAGGAGCGTGTGAGGGGTGGGTGAGACCGGGAAGGCGGGTGTGCAGCACTAAGCCACCGACTGAGCGAGCGTAATGCGTGCGATTGTGATCCAGCCGAGCGAGTTGATTGTCTCGAATTGAAGGGTATGAAAGGGTAGAGATAGAAGGGGAGGGGGTTTACCTGTACGTACTACTGGTGGGAGGAGAGCGGGGGAAGGGTGTTAAATGGGGCTAATTATTACCTAGTGAGTGATAGTTCTTCAAACAGGGAGGTGGTTGTTGTTGTTGTTCCTTGACCATGTCCTCCCCCTCATGGCCATTGTCACCTACACCATCGTTAGTCTCGTCTTCATCGTCACCACAACTGCCTCCTGTGTCGTTGCTACTGTTATTTTCACCGGCGCCGCCGCCGCTCGTCACCACCACCTATTATAACCATCTGATCTTCCCCACTTCCACCACAACGGGCACAACCTCGCATCTCATCACTACTACTACTACTGCCTAGGGGAGGGGAGAGGAAGGGGCTACAACCTCCTACTGCTAGGAAGCCGCCGCCGTCACCGACACCACCATCAGCGGAGCACAACACAGTCTAATAATAAGAGCTTTGATAATTGAATATTGATCTCGTGTTAGCCAGCAGGACCATTTTTCATAATGCTCAGCACGCGTGACTATTTAATGAGGAATCACAGAAGGGCGAGACTCCGACCAGCTCTAACACGCGACATTACTCTCCAGGGGGTGGGTGAAGAGATGGGGGGTAGAGAGGCAGGATTGGAGAGGTGGGGGGAAGAGACGTGGGGGTAGTGAGGGAGTTGGAGTGCGGGAGATGATGTTTACGAGTGTATGGCCTCGTCTCACACTCCATAAACCACATTCACCTGATCTACACCATCACGTGACCCCACCTCCTCGTGATGCATCGTTGGGTGTTTTATTGCTTGTTGTTGTGCCAGGTTATAATTTACAACCAATAAAAATGTCGGGAGACCTACGTACAAAGCTAAAATCAGAAAAATCTAAAACATACAGGATGCATTACCTTAATTGAGTCGAGCCATAGTGAGAAAAACACAACAATTCACAAGAAACCACATCACAAATGGATGGATTTATATTGATACAAGGCCTCCTTAATGAGGAGGTCCGTCTCACAGTTGCTCCTGCCAAGAACTGAGAAATCAGACTGTGAAAACGGGTGGTCATGTGGGTGGGCGTGGTTACGAATAGCTAAATGTGGTGGTTGTGTGATTAACTGGCCTGTTCGTACGGAATGGCCCAAGTTCTCATGGATACGTGTTATCAAGTGTCTTTTTGTTTTACCTATATATGCTGCCCTACAGCTAATACACGTAAATTGATAAACAACTGAGGATTGCAAGTGTGTGGGTATGGTGTCTATAGTTTTAAAGAATTTTTTAAATTGAACTCTGGGCTTTGAAGACTAGTCTAAGAGAAATTTCTGTATAGAATTCATTGAGAAGTTTCTTAACCTTGTTTCTAAGGGTGAAACTGAGTGGGCCTGTGCAAGGGATGGTGAACTAGATAGAATATTTAGGAACGGTGTGGATTTGAGGCTGTGTGGGACCAAAAATCCTATTAAGGGTTTTGCCAATATAAGTATTTGTAAATCTCATATAGAAACCATTGTTAAGGAGTAGCTACTTTACGTATTTCAGCTCAATGTCCGGATGAAAATAGCTTGAACATATATTAAAGGCTCTGGCGGTAAGAGTACATGCTAGATTGCGTTTGTATTAAGAGGAATGAAATATGAAAATTTTGTACTCAAACCTGTGAATGTTTGTTTTCTGTATAAGGCTGTCTCGAAACTATTATGCAGGCGGTGGATATTAACATCAAAGGAATGGTAGAATAAGAATATTGTCCTCTTCTAATTCACAAGTAAGTTTGATGTTGCCATGTTTCGAATTTAAATAATTTAGGAACGTAGGGACGTGATCAAGTGATCTTAAAATTAAAAATGTGTGTCATCAACATAACGTCGATAGAACAAAGGCTTAAATTCGGCGGGACATTCGGTTAGCCAAAACTTATCGTGGTGACAGAGGAAAGCGTTGGCAAACGTGGGACCTGAGGGTGAACCCATAGCAACACTATCACATTGTTTATAAGCTTTGTTATTAAATAAAAACAAAAAAATCATTTAAAGCCAGTTTTAAAAATTCCTTAAATTGTGGTCTATTGAATCCATCAACTATATCAGCATTTGAGAACAAATCATCTGTACATACGTCAACAGTTTCAGCAAGAGGAATGTTGGTAAATAGAGACTGTATATCAAAGCTAGCCATAACACAGTTGTTGAGAAGGATGCTGGTTAGTTCCTTAACAAAACTAAAGGAGTCTTTTAAAGAATATTGATTATCGGTTATTGGTGACAATGTGGGAACAAGGAATTTTGACAGATTATAGTTGAAGGTGCCGAGGGCAGACAATATAAGGCGTAAGGGACACTCATCCTTGTGTACCTCTAGTAGACCGCACAGGATGGCGCCCCAGCAGCCGGCGATGGTTTTCCACCATTCAGGAGTCATCTCATGACTCGTGTGCTTATTAGTAGACTGTAGGGGTAGTGTGAAGTAAGCCGTGTAAATAAAGGTGACAATGCAGTGTATGTACATGGAAGTGGGACCCTTCTATGTTACGCTCTCTCTCTCTCTGTATATATATATATATATATATATATATATATATATATATATATATATATATATATATATATATATATATATATATATATATATATATATATATATATATATATATATATATATATGTCTACCTATCTATCTCTACCTCTATCTATCTCACCCTAAATGAGGTGTTCTCGTAGTGGCGGTGGTTGTACTGCATTCTCAAAACACCTACAATACTTCTTCTCTGTCAGTCTGTCTTGAATTGATGTTTTTTTTCTAGTGGCGTTGTCGTGCTGTGCTCTATAGTGCAATACTGTATCTGTTTCGTCTCTTTGTCTCTGTATCTCTTTCTCTATGTCTATCTCTTTCTACCTCCCTCTCCCCCTCTATCTCTTTTGTCTTGAGTTGGATGTTGTCATGGAGGTGTGGCCCCCGTCTCTTGTTCTTTAAAGACGCGCTAATTATTTTGATCTTGAAGTTAGTCCATGGAGAGGGGAAAAAGGGTGTTCTTGTCGTTATTATTATTATTATTATTATTATTATTATTATTATTATTATTATTATTATTATTATTATTATTATTATTATTATTATTATTATTATTATCATTATTATATTTGCAATCATTAAATCACCATCATCGTTGTCGTCTTAATCATTATAATCAACATCAGCGTCGTCAATATCATTCTTCATAATTTTCATCATCGTCCTCATCACCAGCACTAGCACCTCTCTTGTCACTACTACCACCATGGACGCTGGTTGATCTGTGCCTCGTCGACCACAGTTTTTGTCCTCTTTAGGTGAGCTATGTAACATGAACCACAACCATGGTCTTTAGGTGACTTATGTAACATGAACCACAACCATGGTCTTTAGGTGAGTTATGTAACATGAACCACAACCATAGTCTTTAGGTGAGTTATGTAACATGAACCACAACCATGGTTTTAGGTGAGTTATGTAATATGAACCACAACCATGGTCTTTAGGTGAGCTATGTAACATGAACCACAACCATGGTTTAAAGACGAGCTATGGAACCACAGCTATGGTCGGTAAGTAGCGTAACTACAGCTAATTGTCCTCTTTAGGCGAGCGTTGTATAGCGTGCAACAAAAGGCTATCCATCTATAGACGAGCTAAGTAGCGTGAACCACAGCTATGAACAAGTCACAGAGAGGGGAGGGAGAGTATCGTGCGTCAGACCTATGGACACACGCCGGGGTAGGAGATTGTCGTGAGGCCAGGCAATGAACACGACGTATTAGATTGATCTCCCTAACAACCGCCAGTTCTCCACACTGTAACTGATAGTTAGCACTCTGGCGGTCCGGTCATGACCTGTAATTAACGGCTCTTCGGGCGAGACAGCGGGGAGTGACGTTCTGCAAGTACAGGGGTACTTCCCCCTCCAGCCACACCAAGTACGGAGAGCAGGGACGGCTCTTAGGACACACCTACTGGGAGGGGGTGTTCTCCTACGACACACCTACCGGGAGGGGGTGTTCTCCTACGACACACCTACCGGGAGGGGGTGTTCTCCTACGACACACCTACCGGGAGGGGGTGTTCTCCTACGACACACCTACTGGGAGGGGGTGTTCTCCTACGACACACCTACTGGGAGGGGGTGTTCTCCTACGACACATCTACCGGGAGGGGGTGGCTCCTAGAACATAACTACTGAGAGGGAGTGGCTCCTAGGACACCCATCCCGGAAGGGGTGGATCCTAGGGCACATCTACCGGGAGGAGCTAATTCCTAGGCCATACCTACTGGGAGGGGATGATTCCTAGGACAAACGTACAGGGAGGGTTGGCCCCTAGGATATACGCACCTGGAGGATGTGGCTCCTAGGACACATTACCGGGAATGAATGGCTCTTACGACACACCTACCGTGAAAGGGTGGCTCCTAAGACATACCTACCGGAAGGGGGTGGCTCCTAAGACATACCTACCAGGAGAGGTGCTCCAAGACACTCACCGGAAGGGGTGGCTCAAGACATACCCACAGGAGAGGGTGGGTTCTAGGACACACCTACCGGGAGAGGGTGGCTCCTAGACACACCTACCCGGGAGAGGGTGGCTCCTGGGACACCTACCGGGAGAGGGTGATCCCAGGACATACACCAGAGGGTGGATCCTAGGACTGCTACCGAGAGGGCGGCCCAAGACATACCTACCGGGAGAGGGGTGGCTCTTAGGACACATCTACCGGAGAGGGTGGCTCCTGAGATACCTACCGGGAGAGGTGGATCCTAGGACTGCCGGGAGAGGGTGACCTAGGACATACCTACGGAGAGGGCGGCCCCAGGACACACCTACCGGGAGGGTGGATCCCAGGACACACCTACGGGAGAGGTGGCTCCAGGACTACTACCGAGAGACGGCGGCTCCTAGGACATACCTACCGGGAGAGGGCGGCTCTAGGACACACCTACCGGAGAGGGTGGATCTCAGGACACACCTACCGGGAGAGGGTGGATCTGGGACTACTACCGAGACGGCGGCTCCTAAGACATACCTACCGGGAGAGGGTGGCTCTTACGACACACCTACCGGGAGAGGGTGGCTCCTAGGACATACCTACCGGGAGAGGTGGATCCTAGGACTGCTCTACCGGGAGGTGACTCCTGGGACATGCCTACTGGAGGGCAGCTCCTGGGACGCACCTACCGGGAGAGGGGTGGATCCTAGGACTGCTACCGGGAGGGCGGCTCCTGAGACATACCTACCGGGAGAGGGTGGATCCTGAGTACTGCACCGGTGAGGGCGGCTCCTAGACATACCTACCGGGAGAGGGTGAATCTAGGACATACCTACAGGAGAGGGGTGGCTCTTAGGACACATCTACCGGGAGAGGTGGCTCCTTGGACATACCTACCGGGAGAGGTGGCTCCTAGGACTGCTACCGGGAGGGTGACTCCTGGGACATACCTACCGGGAGAGGGCGGCTCTGAGACACCAGAGGTGGATCCTGGCTACTGGATCCAGGACTGCTTACCGAGAGAGCGGCTCTAAGACATACCTACCGGGAGAGGGTGGATCTAGGACATACCTACCGGGAGAGGTGGCTCAGGACACACCTACCGGGAGAGGTGGCTCCCTAGGACATACCTACCGGGAGAGGGTGGATCCTAGGACTGCTACCGGGAGAGGGTGACTCCTAGGACATACCTACCGGGAGGGCAGCTCCTAGGACACCGGGAGAGGGGTGGTCCTAGGACATACCTACCGGGAGAGGGTGGATCCTAGGACTGCTACCGGGAGAGGTGGCTCTAGGACATACCTACCGGGAGAGGGCGGCTCTAGGACGCACCTACCGGAGAGGGTGGCTCCTTGCACCAGACTGGGAGTAAATTTCTGACAACCTGAACAATAGTCCACTTTGTATGACGAGTAATGTGCTATCTGGAACTCCATAACGTGGACACACGCACACACACACACACACACACACACACACACACACACACACACACACACACACACACACACACACACACACACACACACACACACACACACACACACACACACACACACACACACACACACACACACACACACACACACACTCTTACTCACACCATCACCGACCTCATCTGCAAATTTGGTAAGCTTCTGCATCCTCGACACAGGCTCCTACCTACCTGAGATCCCTAGCCCAGAATTGCTGTTCGACACCACAACCGCATCCAGCCCATACGAGCACGAACTGATCGTTATAAGAACAGCCCAGTCCCAACCATTGTAAAAATTATCAATAACTTGTAATAAACCAGTGTATTCACTCCCAGTAAATACTACTTTTTGCACTGTCACTATGTTGAAATGTCCTGTAGTTTGAGCTTTTCCCTACCTAGTTTTTATATATCTCATTTGTATCACTCATGTTACTTGTATATTATTTGTAAATCGAAACCCATCCCCCAATTATGTAACTGTATATTTTCAGCCTTCTGGCTGCTATGCTCTTTCAATAAACAAATTTATTATTGTTATTTTCTTACACACACACACACACACACACACACACACACACACACACACACACATCGTCCCTCCAAAATGCAAATTTAGACAAGCAATTTTTACTAAAATTTAAATGTTTAAAATATGTAACACTGGGGGTTGGTTACGACAGCCGCGTCAGATACGAGATGAAGGGCTGTAGGGAGGATATACATATTCATACATGCACATAACATAATTATGTATGTATGCATGCGTATATATATATATATATATATATATGTGTGTGTGTGTGTGTGTGTGTGTGTGAACACAACCTCAGTATCACCAACACCTTATTTAGGCAGGCCGACAAGTTCAAAGGGTTCGTGGCAACACCCACGCTCCAAATATTGGCATCGCATTGACTACATCATTATCAGGGAAAAAGATCACCGAAATGTCTTCATCACCGAGCAACAAGCCTCCAGAAGAGTTTTTAACACCAAGCAACTGGAGGATCAAGCGGCAAAACATGCTTTCAGAGAGCAGCTTGACGATGGGCTGATAAAGAACACAACAACAAACCACCTAAATCCGAGTGCCGAATTGGGGTATCCTCGATGCTGTCATCAGAAAAACCTGTAGCGAGACCCTCGGCAGAATAGAAAGAAAACACTAGAATTGGTTTGATGAAAATATTCAGGAAATCGACGTACTAGCAGAAAAACCCTCAGTCTCGGACCAAAGCTGATACCTTCCACCAGAAGAAAACGATGGCCCAGCGCAAACTTCATGATCTAACGGACGATTGGTGGAAAAATAAAAGGTGTGAAACGTAAAAAATTGCGGATCAACACAAGATGCGTGATTTTTCAATTCTGTTAAAACATTATGTGGCCCAGCTATTCATGGCGTGGCCTCCTCCACTCATTCGATGGTAACTCCCTAATTAAAGACGAAGAAGACATCTGCCAGCGCTGGAAAGGGCAGTTACTATTTCCTGCTCAACTGAAACACTGATGTGGATGTCCTGACTACCCACCAGGTCCCTCAGCACCAGGAGCCCACCGGGCTATCCTGCATCCCATGATGAGATAGCTATTGCCATTAAATAAATGGAAAATATTAAAGCCCCAGGGATTGGTGGAATCCCAGCCGAGGTGTTCAGAAGTACCTATGCTTACCAGCAGCCGTCTCCACTCTCTTCTGGAGAACATATGGAAGGAGGAGGAAATCCCCCAAGATCGGTCAGACTGTGGCAACTACCGCGGGATCTCGCTACTGTCCGAAGCTGGCAAGATTATCGTCCAAGTCATCTTAAACAGACTTCTTCCTGGGGCGGAAAACTTCCTCCCCGAATTTCAATGTGGCTTTAGACCATCACTTGGCACTACTGACATGATCTTTGCTGCCCAGCAGATACAGGAAAGGTGCAGAGAACAGCGTCGTGATTTGTGCATCGCCTTCATGTATCTTACTCAGGCCTTCTACTCAATCAACAAGGAATCCCTCTGGCGAACCCTCAGTCGCTTTGGTTGCCCACTAATATTCATCGCCATTGTGAGGCAGCTCCTCGATGTATATAATAGTGTAGTTGATGTGGTGTCGATAATAGTGTAGTGGATGTAATGAAGTTGATTGTGTAATTTAGGGGCACAGGCTATGAGTTGTCCCTCAAGAATAAACTCGGGCAACGCCGTACCGAAGCGAGTACAGGTATATATCATAAAACATAATGGGTTATAGCACGAATAAGTATTCAGTCTCTAATTGAATAGGCAGGTGTTTTGGGCACTGGGTAGCTCAGTGGTGGTGACCCTCTGTAACTCGATGTGGTTTCCAGGTTAATTCCTCGGTGTGTTGTATGGGACTGTGCGAGTTTGTGTTCATATTTACTAAGTTATATTTATGTTTCGTCCTCTTAAGTCAGCCAAAATTACGCCTAGAATGGTACAGTCCCCTCACTAGTGCGTTTACAGGGGCTCGTCAGGTTTTGTGAAGTGTGTCAGCGTTGTGTTTGTTTACATTCGGCAGATGGAAACTAACAAAAGTAAACATACTATGGAATCAAAGTAAAACAATATTAAATAAAATATCTCAATGTAATGATTTGAGCCCCTGTAAACGCACTAGTGAAGGGGACTGTACAAAGCACAGTCGTAAAACAATCAAGATAAATTTCAAAAAGAGAAAAGAGTCGTACTTTTAAGAAAAATCTGTATATTAATATGAAAATGAACGTACACAATTAAAAAACAAAAATATCTTTGCGGATGGGTAACACGAATTTCTAAATGAATAATGCGACTCCTGTTGTCTCTGTAGGGCTGTGTGAATCGTTCGTCCAGTGTGTCATATTGTCTAACACAGAATTGTAAAAATATTTTCTTGGCTGTGTGTACTGTATGTCAACACAACAGAGCAGGAAAGAGTCCTTCTTATTTTCAAAATATATTGTCCGGTCAAATTAAACCTATTATGAAAATATATTCATTCAAATGAAATTATGTACTTACCTAATGGTGTCCTGGAGGAGCCTCACACGTTTGATGCTCAGTGACGTGAATCACTGAGAATTTCTGAAACAAACACAAAGAAACTGTCAGTGATGATGAGGCCTGTGTGTGTGTGTGTGTGTCTCAAGTGAAAGTAGTCACTTACCATGACGTGTCAGCCACACATCGTGATGGTGGGTGTGTGGAGGTGGTGTGTGTGAACAAGTGCCAAACAGTGTGTTGAACAAACTATAAAATAAGGCTGGTAAACAACCGTCTTGGTAATTTCCATTAGGGTAAATTTTTCTGTTAAAAGAGTTCCTGTTATTATTATTTTTGTCTTTCTATTTTTTACTCTAATATAGTATATACAAACAGCTTAATAGGTATATTTTACACACACACACAGAGAGAGAGAGAGAGCACCTTGGTGGTGCAGCACTAGAACGTTCGCCTTTCTCCATTGTGGGCCGATTCGAATATGAGAAAGGTGTATTATCAAGCGTGTCAGTAACTACCAAACATCACTGGTTTCCTCTTATACTGACACTGGACACCTGAAGGACAATCTCACCAGGCACCGTCATCCTCTGCCACTGTGATAGATCATATCTGGACTAAAAACACTCCCTACAACCTAGCAAATGGAATTATCTATAACAATATCTCAGATCACTTCCCAGTTTTTGCCATGTATAAAACAGCCACAAGATCTGAAAGGTCCAATAGAGTCCCAATAAAATACAGAGCTACTGCTCCGACAACTTCCTCCTTTTTGAAAACAACCTAATGAATGCCAAGAGGGATCTTGTCTATGCCTCCGACAACCTAACTTTTAACTTCTCTCGCATCTTCAATGCCTGCTTTGATAAATACTTCCCCTCAAGACTAAGTCAGTGAAAATGTATCCATTTCCAAACCCTATATCACAAGACAAATCAAGGCAATGATAAAAGAAAAACACAAACTCAAAAGGAAATGTGCAAAAATACCCATAACTTTCAGTGATACTTACCGAAGTATCAGAAATAGAAATAACCAAGCAGTTAGAAATGCCAGACTAGGCTATTATACAAATAAGCTCCAGTCAGCATTAGGTAACAGTAAAAAACCTGGAATATCATAAATTCTATTCAGAACAGGAACCCACGGCCCCCCACTCAGCTATTATGATAAATGATTCAGTTGTAACAGAACCCTCCCTCATTGCCAACCACTTCAATAACTATCTCATTAATGTCGGCAAAGATCTTGCAGAGAGCATCCCTGATCACCATGAGGAATTTAGAGCCTACCTGTAAAACAGACAGCAAAATGAGCTGTTCTTTTCCCCTGTCACGGCAGATGAATTATTGACTATCATAAAAAATGTCCAAAGATGCAGCAGCAGGCGATGACAATATACCAAAGAACATCTTCAAGAAAGTAGCCCACTTATTACTTCCTGTTCTCCTACACATTTGTAACTCCTCCTTCACTCGTGGTGTCTTTCCGGACAAACTGAATATTGCTAAAGTTCACCCAGCTTAAAAAATCCTGGGGATAAAGGTCTTTTCAAGAATTACCACCCCATATCAGTCCTCCCAGCCTTAAGTAAGATACTGGAGAAGCTAGCATGTAGTAGACTAAATTCTTTCTGCAGCGTCAATAATATCCTTACAGACTCTCAGTTTGTATTTAGAACTATAAGGTCAACTGAGAGTGCTCTGCTATCCTTTACTAATGATATTTTAAAATTCTTTGATGACAATCAGTCCACAGTCGGAATATTCCTGGACCTCTCCAAAGCCTTTGATAATGTCGACCATACCATCCTCTTGTCAAAGCTTGAACAATACGGCGTTAGGGGCCTGTCCCACAATTGGTTTACCTCATATCTGTCTAACAGGAAGCAGTATGTCTGTTGTAAAAATCATCATTCTGACTCCTCACCAATTTTGTATGGAGTCCCTCAAGGTTCCATTGTCGGTCCAGTGCTGCTTTAGTTATACATAAAGGGTATAGTCCACACCAGCACAGTCGTCAAATACAACTTATTTGCAGACGATAGTAATCTCTATGCCAGCAACTCAGACCTTCATTCCTTGATGAGAACTATGAACACTGAATTGACAAAAGTCAGGACTTGGGAAATACGTAACAAACTGACCTTAAACCTCGAAAAAAACCCACTACACGAGCTTTCAAAGAAGGGAAAACTTAACCCCAGATTTGGACCCCCTGTACCTTGGTAATAAAGTCCTCAAACGCGAACAAAATACTAAATTCCTTGGGGTTATTGTTGATGAGAAACTTAGCTGGATAAACCACATACAAGCCATTCACAGTAAAGTCAATAAACAGTGTGGTATCATGTATCATACTCGACAGTCACTCACTCTTACAGCAATGAAAGTAATCTATTATGATCTTGTTTACCATGATTTTGATTTTGATTTTGCCGCTTACAGCGGCTACTTTATTGTGCACCCCACACTCATCCTGTGAGCGGTAGCGCAAAAGGGTTACAGAGTAGAGTTTACAACGGGTCATAATAATTAACCCCCGTTGTCAGGATATTCTGGCACTGAATGTTACACAGTATTTCAATTACATTATTTGTTTAGTTTTATACATAAAGGGTAACTTATTCACAACTGCGTGAGTACAGGCGTGTGAGCAGTATGTCTGGCCTCACATGTTATTCACATTTACGTGAAATGTTAAGCACATTGTGTATTTGGTTTTGTACATGAGAATTGATATAGTTACTAAGTGCAAAAAAGTGGATACAATCTTAATATGTCGGCTATCTTGCCATTAGAGATGAAGTGTTGTGCCATTTCACACACAGTGTGCTTGGACCTGTCCCTAAAAGGTTCTATCTTGTTTACCAACACTGTCACACACTATGGGAACCTAGTTACTGCACGAAAGAAAGTTTTACGGACAATGACCTGCTTGAAAAAAAACAACTTATCACACTAAAGAACAATTTGCTAAATTGAAAATGTTAAAATTCGAGGATATTAACACGTACTGCTGTGCCCTCTTTGTTTATAAATCTGCCAATCTGTTGCTTAACAACAATTATTTCTAGTTCCGGAATAATCAGAGATACAACTTAAGGCACCCAGAGCTACTAAGACCACCCCCCATGTGCTCCTCTCAGTCCCAGACCTCCATAAAATATCACGGTATGAAGGTGCGGAACAACTTGCCCCCACCCATCCGAGCAAAGACTATGCTCCCTTCCTTTAAATCATCTCTAAAAAATTATCTATTGTCTAAGTATTAATATTTTTTTGTAATACCTACTATATTCACAGTACCTGCTTCTGCTTTTATTGTACCATCAAAACCGATTTATCAGAAATTATCATGTAGATAGATATAAATTACCAATTAGAGATAATCCAGACAGCTCTGTCCTCTTGTTCCACCTTAATATAATTCATGTTGTACCGCTTCCTTCCCTTATCATATTTATTTTCAATTCCACTGTAAATTATATATATATACTTATAAAATAAATGTAAACAAAATAAATAAATATTGAAGTGATAACCATGGTAACATTCTGATATGTTCTTATTACCACCATACAATGTGTACTATTCCAGATGATACTAAATGTTACATAATACTTCCTTGAGATAAATGTACAATATATAACAGGTGCCTTCAAGAGAGCTCAGGCTCTCAACTGGCTCAGCCATGTTAATATTATGATTTTTAATCGACGCTGTATCTGTGTTCTTTTGGCTAAATAAACTGTTTCAATATAAATACAGTATCAATATTAAAGAGGTAAATTAGGGTAATAAGTAAATATAACACTAACTTTAAGACGACATTTTGAAAATGGGCGGCGGGGATAGGGAGGAGGGGAAGAAGTGATAGAAAGTGGGGTATATATGTTTTTGTAGCGGGGATGGATGGTCAGAAGTCCCAACAAACTCCACGCCCAGAGTTTTTTTTTTTTTTTTTTTTTGAAATTTTATCACAGGGCTGGAGTCAAATGAACCCGCAAAGGGGCCTGGGGGGCGTAAAATAAGAACAGAAAGAAATTAAAAATAGAGAAGAAAAGGTTATGCTGTGTCAATCAACACCACGAAGATGCCGGAAATCCAGCTTTTTTAAAGTGAGACAAATTGTATAAGTATGGAAACACAAAAGAAGGCAGAGCATTCCACAGTTTGGTTGTGTGAGGATAGAAGGATGTACTATAACCGGTTATTCTAATGTGACCGACATCCACAGAGAAACGGGCAAGGCATGTATTACGAGCCCACGGCCTTGCCGGCGGTACACAGGATGCCAAATCCACGGAACATTGCCCGTTAAAGTACCTGTAAAAGAGAGAGAGTGAAGCAACATTGCGGCGAAGAGAAAGGTAAGAAAGATTGTCAACTAAAGGAGGAGAGTTGATAAGACGAAATGCCTTTGAGTCCACCCAATCTAACAGTTGGACAGAAGACGAGTGTTACGAGTTGGGGATTTAGAAACTGGTTTAGAATATAGTTAAAAGTCTACCCAGATCCCAACAGGCAACAACAATACAAAAACTAAACAAACAGAGACAATCGGACTATAAAAGGGTAGACAAAGGATGCGAGTTTTTGTTGTGTATAATAAAGTACAATAAATTCCTTAACAAAATATCCAGCTTTCTATAATTTACCCTTAACCATACTTAACTTAAACATACACAACATTGGCTTAACAGTATATACATATTTATACAACATACAACAATCTGAAGCAAGTGGAGGTAGGAGGTAATATAGGGTTACAATACTCAAGTGCGGTGCTGAAGTGTCTGACGAGTAGGGCTGAGTATTGAAGAAGATGGTAGGTAGTCACTGTGCCGTAGGTTTCCAGGATAGGTAATCCAAGTGTGGTCACTTCCCAGAGTGAACTGAACTCTCCTCGATCCGGAGCTGATGAGGAAGAGTTGGAGGAGGTGACGCAAGAACCAGGATATGGAGAAAGGAAACCCTGAGTGGGGACTAAGACTAGTCATACTCGGGTTTCGTCCCTAGATGGCGTTGCTAGGTAGTGCTGGGTAGTTAGATCATGATACAATAGATGGCGTGGTTCGTAATACGAGCAATCCCGGATATGAGAGCAGTACTCCAAGTTAGGACGAATGAATCCCTTATATACTTGAAGCAACTGCTCAGGAGTGAAGTAGCTACGGCATCTGTACAGCATTCCCAACTTTCGGGAGGCAGCCTTAGCTATGTTAGGGATGTGTGATTTCCAGAACATATCGGAGGAAATGGTGAGGCCTAGCATATCTATTTTAGAATTTGGCGGAATGATAGCCTCCTGAAATGTAATTGGTGGGAGATCATCTAATTTAGAAAGTGAAATTGGTAAATACTGAGTTTTATTACTATTGAATTTAACCAAGTTTCTACCTCCCCATTCAGAGATGCTGCACAGATCCGCATTGATAGAAGTAATGATATCAGCTCTAGAAACAGATCTAGTTTGAGAGTTAGGAGGAAGGGGAAAATGTATAGAAGCGTGAAGAGTAGAATCATCAGCGTAAGAATGGATAGAATTAGTTGTAGTGTGAAGTAAATCATTGATAAAAAGAAGGAAGAGAGTAGGTGAAAGAACAGAACCCTGTGGGACACCACTGTTGGTAGAGAAAGAGCGAGAGGTCGATCCCTCGATAACAACTGCCATGGATCGGTTCTCAAGGAAGATAGAGATTAGAGAACAAAATGGGGTAGAGAAACCATAAGAGGGAAGTTTAGAAAGCAAAGACTTGTGTTATACCCTATCAAATGCTTTGGAGATGTCGAGGGCCACGACGAAAGTTTCCCCATAATCCCTAAAAGAGGATGACCAAAAATGAGTGTAATTGGAGAGAGCAGGTCACCAGTAGATCTCGCCTGGCGAAAGCCATACTGGTGATCCGACAAAAGAGAATGGCGTTCAAGGTAACGGAGAAAATGGGAGTTCAAGATAGTTTCGAAAATCTTAGAGAGGGATAAAGTTAGGGCAATGAGGCGATAGTTAGAGAGATTAGAATGGTCACCCTTCTTCGGAATGGGCTGAACCAAGGCATGCTTCCAAGAAGAAGGGAAAGTTTGGGTTTTGAGGCAGAGGCAAAAGAGGCGAGCAAGCATAGGGGCCAGAGCTTCAGCACACTCCCTCAGAACACGAGGGGGTATTCCGCCCGGTCCATGCACCTCACTCACATCCAACCTGGATAACACACCGGCAAACCTGCGAGTGGAGATTATAAGAAAGTGCAGAGGTTCAGTAGGAGGATGAGGGGTAGGAGGGGTAGAGTAGGAATCGTCTAAGGTGGAATTAGAGGAGAATAAGGTGCCAAAGCGATTGGCTTTGTCGGGGTAAAATTGGCTATAGATTTATCAGGTCGGAAGAGAAGAGGAAAAGAAGGAGTGTGTGTGTGTGTGTGTGTGTGTGTGTGTGTGTGTGTGTGTGTGTGTGTGTGTGTGTGTGTGTGTAGACATAAACGGTCAGTACCCTTCACATTCCATCATTTACTCCATTATTCAACACTTAATTTTTCCTTCATTCTTCTTTGACATCCATCTTTACTTGGTTCTGTTTGTGGTCGTGCACCTCTTTCTATCCACCCACCTCCTCATCCTCCTCTTCCTCTTTGTGATGTCTCTCATTTATCAATTCCCTTTCATCTCTTTCATCTACTCTCCTCACATGTAAATCACAACTCTTTTCTCTTATTTTTTTTTCTCTCTCTCCTACTCCGACACATATTTCGAGTCTCAGACCGATCCCTTCCCTAGTACGATTGCTTTCCTAGTACGACCCTTTCGCTCCAATACATGAACTTGTTATCCCGTGTCTTAATTATCACACCCCTCCCCATCTTTATCATCTCTCCCTCTCCCCTACTTTACCATTCCTGTTTATCTCCCTATCTTCAGTACTCCTGTCTCATCCCATTTTTATCATAATTGTCGCTCCCCTACGTTATTTCCCCGTGTCTCATTCATCACACTCTCCCCATCAGTAGCATTCATATTTATCTCCCCAACTTTATCAATCCCGTCTTTCTATCAATCTTCATTTCCCCCTTGCCTCAGTTATCATCCTCTCCTCAACTTCACCATCATCATCTCTGCACCTCCCGTCGCTCGCCTCTTACCCCACATTTAATATTCACTCTGTATCTCTCCAACACCCCACGTTTTCTCCAAGAAACATCAACAGAACACGGGCAGTTTGTTCAACACGGTTTCCATCCCTAAGTTTATGCATATTTAGATTAAGATGCAGTTAAAACTCATTCACATCCTTTCTCAATATCCTTGTTTGAGTGGGGAGGTGTTGGTGAGAGTAGGAAAGTGGAGGAGATTGTTATGTGGAGGAGTGTGGGGGGAGGGGGTGAAGGAAGGGAGGGGAGGGGAGGAGAAGTTGGGGGAGAGTGAAGATGAAGAGGTGGATTATTATGTGAGGAGGAGTTGAGTATAAAGAGGCAGTGTATGTATGTGTGTGTGTGTGTGTGTGTGTGTGTGTGTGTAATAATAATAATAATAATAATAATTAACGGTTTATTGAAAAAGTTCTGCAGCCCGAAGGCTGAAAATATACATTGGGCATAAATGACTTATTACATACATTGGTGGTTTAACAAAAGCCTTCATTAGAGAAAGGTAAAGGAACATACAGATTAATGTAGGTGTTGAACAGCAAAAACGTAGTGTAGTAACTCCCTCCCAGATGGTGTTAGGAGGGACCTCACGTGGTGTAGTAGTTCCCTCACAGATGGTGTTATGAGGGGCCTCACGTGGTGTAGTAATTCCCTCACAGATGGTGTTATGAGGGCCTCACGTGGTGTAGTAATTCCCTCACAGATGGTGTTATGAGGGGCCTCACGTGGTGTAGTAATTCCCTCACAGATGGTGTTATGAGGGGCCTCACGTGGTGTAGTAATTCCCTCACAGATGGTGTTATGGGGCCTCACGTGGTGTAGTAATTCCCTCACAGATGGTGTTATGAGGGGCCTCACGTGGTGTAGTAACTCCTTCACATATGGTGTTATGAGGGGCCTCACGTGGTGTAGTAATTCCCTCACAGATGGTGTTATATGAGTGAGGTGTGGTTCCAGGCCTTCCTATCGTAGACGGATTAACACATCGCTGGTAGTTGGGTCTCACGGGCCGTTATCACTGGGTACCTGGGACCTCACTGTGTGAAAGGTCAACTTGGGTACCACTGTTACTGTTGAGTTGTTCTCACTGACTTAAGCACTGTTCACCACTGTTCACCTCTGTTTAACACTGGTTCCATTTCTTTCCTAAATGAAATAGTAACTTCTGGCGTGAACTTGTTGATATTCCGGTGGGGAGGAGGGTTCAGGGGAGGGAGTTGGTATGGGCCAACATAACAGTTGACCTGGCTGCTCCGAGAGGAGCGCCAGGTACGTCTTGACCCTTCGGTGGTCAAGGATGTGTGTGTGTGTGTGTATGTGTGTGTGTGTGTGTGATAATAATAATAATAATAATAATAATAATAATAATAATTAACGGTTTATTGAAAAAGTCGGCAGCCCGAAGGCTAAAAATATACATTGGACAAAAATGACTTATTACATACAAAGACATGGGGTGGGTGGGTCGTTTAACAAAAGCTTTCGTTACTGAAAGAAGAAGGAGCATGAATTTAAAATACAAATTATTATAGTTTACAGTTGATGGCCCGGGCCTGGACTGGTGATGGAGACACCAGGTGGTGAGGTGTTCAAGTGGTGTAGTAACACGTCCTCGGGTGTTGATATGAGGGACCTCGTGGTCATGGAGACATCGGGTGGTGTGATGTTCACGTGGTGTGGTAACTCGTCCTCGGGTGTTGAAATGAAGGACCTCACGTGGTCATGGAGACATCGGGTGGTGTGGTGTTCACGTGGTGTAGTAACTCATCCTCAGGTGTTAATATGAAGGACCTCACGTGGTCTTAGAGACACCGGGTGGTGTGGTGTTCACGTGGTACAGTGACTCGTCCTCGGGTGTTGATATGAAGGACCTCACGTAGTCATGGGGACACAGTGTGGTGTGGGGTGGTGTCATAGTACCTCACTGCTCGGTGATGTTGTGTTATCCCGTAGTCAGGTGCAGAGCCGGCCGGCTCTCTTTTGCTCCCAGGGTGGATGGATTAGCACCTCCTTGTCAGAAGATGGTGGCTAGTTCACAGGGGTGCTTATCTCACTGGTGGGTCACGGCTTTCACTGGTACTGACTAGTGCTGAATTCACTGGCTTAAACTCTGTTTATCAGTGATCCCAATTCTTTGCGAAACGAAATTGTCACTTTTGATTATGTAGATATCCTGGTGGTGAACATGGGTCGGGGAGAGGGACTTGGGGAATGGGCCGACATTGGCCAAGGGGAGCAGCTGCGTAACGGGAGCAGCGCCTGAATAGGTCTTGACTCTTTGGTGGTCAAGGATGTAGTGTGAAGAAGAAGAAGAAGAAGAAGAAGAAAAAGAAGAAGAAGAAGAAGAAGAAGAAATGTTATAGCCTGAATGAAATGTGGACTCTCATTCTCTCTCCTTAGGTCTGCTTTGCTCTGCCTCCGGGGAACGAGAACATCGGCCCCAAAGCCGACAACAGTTACCGATATTGACTATGAGGCAACAGTCACTGAATGCCGCATAGATCTGCTGCTCAACTAACTCAACACAGCTAGGATAGTTACTTATGTATTACGATATTAAATTTTAAGGTAATAAAATGGCGGCGAAGGTGTGGCTATTGAGGAAGGCTGGAGGCCACGTTTGAAAAAAAAGTAGTAGTAGTAGTAGTAGTACCTGATGCTTACTATCCCTGATATCGGACCCCTCCTCCACCCTCTGGAAGAAGCTATCAGTGTCAATTTCATTCCCAAATTAGTGAAACACTCTCACTTAACCCCAGCAGAAAGATCACTCCTTGCATTACCACCGAGACTGGGAGGAATGGGATTGACCAATCCTGAGGGGGAACCAGCCACTGTCACTATCACCTGAGGAGTTTCCCCTCCTGCCGGCCAACTCGGGTACTACACGTCTACCCTCTGTGGTGGAAACAGTACCGGCCATCTTAATTCTGTTGGTTGTAGCACTTGTGAGTACGTTAACCCCACCCCCCCCCACTATTATAACTTTTTTAGATCTTCCTTTCTCACACCTCAGTGATCCTGAGTTTTTACTGTTCTTTAATCAGTATCAATGTTCCTTCAATGATGATGCTAGCGTCATTCCCTAAGATAATAATAAAAATAATGAGAATAATTAATGGTTTATTGAAAGAGCATGACAGCTGGAAGGCTGAAAATATACTGTTACATAATTGGGGAATAGGTCACTTGATTTATAAATAATATACAAGTAACATAAGTAATACAAATATGATATCTAATATACTATAGGACTAGGCGTGTGTGTGTGTGTCTGTTCTGGGCAGCCGCAACGGCACAATCGTTTTTCATCAAACTTGGTGGAAAATTCGCAAAAAATTCGTAGAGTGGAACAAACCTGGTCCCATATCGATGGTTTCCTTAGGAAGCCAATACATAACCATTTTATTTACGCTGGAAAACGATGCAAGTCTACGGACTTGGCGCACCCTCATTCGCTGTACGCTGTCAGCCCATGATTGCAGTTATCGTATGGCTCCCTCCTCCTCCCCCCACTTTTTTTCTTAGCCTACCTTTTTTTAATGCTGTTTGGATTAGAAAATAGTTAAAGATAACAGGTGGGGGGGAGCTGAATTTCATCATGAGTCTGGATGCGCATGTCATGATCGTGATGACGGCTAACCTAAAAACCTTAAGGATTCATATTACGCTCAAACGTCCACAAAACCTTCTGAGTCCCCCAGTGGAAACGTCCCCCGTTTTCTCTGTTTCCTTGATGACGTCATCGAGAGGCCGTCTTTGTCTAAAGGGAACTTTGAATCTAATCAGCGGATTTCGTAGCAAGACGCTGTATGTTGGGACCTGTTGCCATCCAACCCTTTGTAATCAATTTAATTTTTGCTTTTGATAGCTCAGTCAGAGCATTGTTAGTGAAGATAATAGTAGGGAATGAAACTAAGTTCATAGTCTCAGTTTCAACGTCAGAGTGTACAGTAAAGTAATTCATCGAAATAGAAGTAGGTGGACTCCCTGACCTATCTTGTGTGAGGGTGCCGCGGGCATTTCAACCGTTAGTAAGTGCTCGCCCCCTCACCCATACAGGTAGGTCATTCCACTCTGTGTTGTAATTCGCCCTTCTTTAAGTGATTTGACCCAATTAATAGTTGATTGTGCAAGTGTTACAGTAACTTAGTTGATATGCTCTGAGTGAAGTAATGTTTACGCCTTTAACGTCCCCTGAAACGTGATGTCGTTGTCACCGTTAGTAAGTGCTCGCCCCTTCACCCATACAGGTCCCTAACGCATCCTAGGCCGTGTCTGTAGCGTGGATGTTGTATCCACTATGTCTGGAGAGATGTCCGAGGTCCAGTAGGATCAGTTACCTTCATGGGACCCGACCGTCAGACACTTCAGTACTTCCTATGGCCCCCATAGCTGGCCAGTCTGACCCTAACGTCTGTTGGTACATTTATTCTTTCTCCTACCTCCATTTTAATGTTTAATTAAATAAATATTGTATTTGTATATTGTGTCTATTATTTACCTACAGTATCTACCGTTATTTCATCCCTATTACTTGATACTATCATTACATATACCCATGAGCCTCCTCTCGTCACGCTACCAATGGTTGTAGGTATTAATGTAAAGAAAAATGTTATAAGAGGCAGGCCCTAATACGCAGTTTCAACGTTACCAGACGACCTTACAGCTACAGTGTATACTTATTCCTGTGGGTGACTGTACATGGAAAAAGAGAAGAGATAAAAAGATAATGACAGGAATGAATGGAGAAGATGACTACAATAGACACAAGGTGAATATAGACAGTAAAACAGACAGGAGGTTGACAAAAATAGACAGATTCATACATGCACAGATAGACAATATGGCAACTAACATGACAGACAGACAGCTGACTGACTGGTTCACATTAGACAAACAGGCAGACACACGCCAACAACGGATAAGACAGACAGATTTGACGACACAAAGAGTACAGACGGGCTTACAGTCAAACACCACGCAGACGAACAGACAGTTGGGATGACAATAGACAGGACGGATAGGCTTGAAAATGATTAAAAGGCATTTATAAACAAGAATAACACCAAATTGACCATAGCTGCATCAGTGGGGGTAGGAGGTCTTACATCCACCAGCGTAAATAATAAGACGCATTGAAAACTGACACCCTCGCGCGGAAAGAACACCGATGGTTGGTCAGTCATGTGAGATGGGCCTAAAACTGACTAACGTACATGATGACTATGATGACTTAACACAGGTGATGACTTAAGCAGATGGTGACTAATCTAACCAGAATCAAGGTCACTTCTCTTCATAATATAATTTATCTCGGAATGATCATCGGTGATTCACATTTTTTTTATTTTTTTATTTTAACCTCTCCTAATGGCGAATATTTCTTTAACTAATTATTCTAACCTTTATTCTATTCCTTCTTATAGTATATTAGATACTGTAAGTATCACGACCACTACCATGATTATAACAATCACGACCACGATTATAACAACCAGGACCATGATTATAACAACCACGACAATGATTATAACAACCACGACAATGATTATAACAAACACGACCATGATTATAACAACCACGACCATGATTATAACAACCACGACCATGATTATAACACTCACGACCATGATTATAACAACCACGACCATGATTATAACAACCGCGACTATGATTATAACAACCACGACCATGATTATAACACTCACGACCATGATTATAACACCCACGACTATGATTATAACAACCACGACCATGATTATAACAACCACGACCAAGATTATAACAACCACGAATATGATTATAACAACCACGACCATGATTATAACACTCACGACCATGATTATAACAACCACGACCATAATTATAACAACCACGACTATGATTATAACAACCACGACCATGATTATAACAACCACGAATATGATTATAACAACCACTACCATGATTATAACACTCACGACCATGATTAAAACAACCACGACTATGATTATAACAACCACGACCATGATTATAACAACCACGAATATGATTATAACAACCACTACCATGATTATAACACTCACGACCATGATTATAACAACCACGACCATAATTATAACAACCACGACTATGGTTATAACAACCACGACCATGATTATAACAACCACGAATATGATTATAACAACCACTACCATGATTATAACACTCACGACCATGATTAAAACAACCACGACTATGATTATAACAACCACTACCATGATTATAACAACCACGACCATGATTATAACAACCACGACCATCTGGAAAACGATGTCGCTGTATGCTGTCAGCTGGACAGCGGTTGCGTGGTAGCCAAGCACGAGCGTTCGAACTTTCACGCCTCGGTAAACTGTACCACTGAACTCGCCACCGGGCACGAAGGGTCCATGATCACCTGTATAGTAATCAGGTGGGGAGAAGCTGAAACTACAGGGCATTTCAACATAGTGACAGTGGAAAAAGTAAAATTGACTGGGAGTGAATACACTGGTTGATTACAAGTTATTGATAATTTTTACAATGGTTGGGACTGGGCTGGATGCGGTTGTAGTATCGAACAGCAAATCTCGGAAGAGGGATCTTGGGTGGTAATAGGAGCCGGTATCGAGGATGGTGCAGAAGCTTCTCACCAAATTTGCAGATAAGGTCGTGGTGATGGTCAGTGAGAGCCGACAGGGCCAGTGTGTTGAGCGCTTCTTGATCTGTGGAGTAGGAAAGGGAGAGAATAATCTTGCAGGCCCTTTTTTGCACTTTTTGTAGGTGTTTACATTGTGTGGCATTTAGGGAGGAAGACCAGGCAGGGGAGGCATAGGTGAGCTTGAGAAGTATGAATGTTGAGTAAACACTAAGGAGCTCCGGGGCAGGAACTCCGAGAGACTTGAGTCGGCGGAGTAGGTGGAGACGAAAGCTGGAGGATTTGACAACTTCACTGACGTGTAGTTTCCAATTTAGTTTATTGTCTATTGTGATACCGAGGAGCTTAGTGGAATCTACAACCTGGAATGTGTTGGGACCTAAAGTAAAAGAAGGGGGTGGGACAACGTCGGAGGAGTGGTAGGTGTGCATAACCATGGTCTTGGTATGGTTGATGGTGACGTGGTTGTTGGTGGCTCAGTTTTGGAGACTGTTCAATAAATCCTGAAGGGCGGTATAGTCTGGAGCAGAATTGTTGACACTGATCCCAATGGTGGAGTCGTCGACATATTTCCAGCGAGCAGGGGTTTCTCTTAGGGCATCATTGATAAGCATAAGGAAGCATAGTGGTCCCATCTTGGTGCCTTGGGAAACGCCACAGGTGAGTGACCGAAAGGTGGAGACAGCCCCTCGGAAGCGTACAGCTTAGCATCGGTTACTGAGGAAGTCTGTAAGCCATGGTATAAAACTTCTTCGAAACCCGAGGTCGGTAGCTTTGTTGATGATTAAATTGTGGTCGACTAGGTCGAATGCCTTAGTGAAGTCAATGAAAGAGACAGCTACAGACGTTCTTCTATTCTCCAGATGGCGGTGTACGTAGTCGAGAAAGCTGACAAGACAGTGAGTGGTAGAGGAAGTTTTCATATTACCAAATTTTTGAGGATCTATGGCGCCTGCAATATCAGCATAGGCCCAGTCAAACACAAAACTTTCACTGATTAAGCTGGGTATTGGGGTGATTGCAATGGGTCGTAGCTGATTTAAGGATTGTGGGCTGGTTAACTTGGGCACTGGTGACACACATGAAGTTTTCCAGTCAGATGAGCATCTGGATTGACTGAGGGAAGCATTGATGATGGAGCAGAGGGGTTTAGCAAGCTCCGGGGAGAACTCCTTGAAGAGTTTCATTGGTAAGTCAATGGGGGTGGTGGAGCGTTTTAACTTCAGTTTGTCCAGACGTTTTGCTACTTCAAATTCTTCTACTAAGTCAGTGGGAAAGGGGGCTGGTAGGTAAGAAGGGAGATTGGTTGTGTCAGGCCGGGGGAGCGTCTGGCATATAGTAGCGAAATGGTTATTTGATCGCTCAGCTGCGTCAACATTAGTGAGATGGCTAAGGAAGGGGAGGGGGTGTGTCTTATTGTTTAGTCCACAGAGTTCTTTGAGCTTACCATACCACTGACTGATGTTGGTCTGCTTCAGGTGTTGCAATTTGGTTGGGTAGTGAGACTTCTCTGCAGTGCGTATTTTGCGGATGACTCAGTTGCGAAGGGACCTGTAGCGGTTGTGGTCATTGAGATAAAAGGCTCTGTCTCTCTGTTGAATATGTCCTTTGATCCGAGGTGTGATCCAGGGCAAATCTGCTGGGTGAGATCTGTCGGACTTCTCGGGAAAGAAGTGGTAGTGGTGTTGGTATAATTTATCCATTTGGTGTCCACGTCATCTACACTAAGTACTTCAGTCCAGGGATGGTGAACTATCCACTGCCCAAAGAGACGCAATGCAGAGTCAATAATCGGCCTGTAGGTCTTCATGTAGGGTCTCTGTACTTGAGTGGGAGTGGCAGATGGGGACCAGAGCACTGATAAGTGTGTGCTACACCCGATAGGAGGCATTGGTTGAGGTGGTTGGTACTGGTCCACTAAGTCGGTTAAGATAAGGTCAAGGGTATTTTGACCGTGTGTAGGGAAGTTCAAAACTTGTGATAATGACCACTGGTCCTGGATATCAGTGGTGTCAATTTCATTATAATCTCTGCATAATACTAACTTGCCCCCTGGGTACCTAACTCTGAGGTGGTCTGAGGTGGTAATGAGATGATTGATAGGAGTGTCTCTGGTGAATGAGCGATATATGTAAACACCGACATATATGTAAACTCCATTGTGGTCCTTGTCAGTGGCACTTTAAAGGTGACAGACAAAGGGCCCACTATTTGTGTAAGGGCGGTAACGAGCAAGATGGTTGTCCGCCGCTCGTTTGCTTGTTCGCGGCCCCCACTAGGGGGAGTAGAGTAAGGTGAGAAGGTTGCTGCTGCTTCATAACACACCAGACACTACCCAGCTGTCAACACAGCTGTACTTGCAACCCGCTGTTCGTTCAAATTCTGGTTGTGTGCTCATCTGAAGCTCCTGGGCGCGTGGGCTGATTCCCCAGACCTTCACTATTCGGCTGTCAACCCCCGAACACCTGCTCCAGCTACTACCGCGGCTGCCACGTCATCGCCACTTCCTCCACGCCCTATCCACCGTCCGTGCCCTGGTGTCTCTCCTGTGTGGCAAGACATCGCCCACCCACGCCGGCAGCAAGTGAGGAAGCTGCCCTGGACCTTCTCCCCCCTGAGAGCGGGTCACCGCTTTACCAGAACATTCCACCTGGCTGCCGCCATAGGAAATAGCCATCAATTGTTTGACTCCCGTAATTGTTTGATTCCCGTAATTGTTTGACTCCCGTAACTGTTTGACTCCAGTAATTGTTTGACTAACGTAATTGTTTGACTCCCGTAATTGTTTGACTTCCGTAATAGTTTGACTCCCGTAATTGTTTGACTCCCGTAATTGTTTGACTACCGTAATTGTTTATTTGACATTTTTGTGAGTGGTGTCATTTTTTTTTCGTTATTTTCGTAGTAAAGAGATGTCAATCACTAACGGTTGTTTGTTATCCCTCGGAAAACCATGGTTCTTGACTTTCGTCTTACAAGATCTTGATTAGGCTGGCAAGTGATTTATATCCCTAAGTCCCAGGCCTTTACAATCTGGTTTTAAACGCTGCCGTGTTTTGGGGGCTTTTCTTTGGGATGCACTATCAGAACACTGTTTGGTAATCAATCATTGCACTGATCACTTGCATGGTCTGTTGAATAAATCCCTGTGTAGTAAGGCTGGTAGGGCGTTGGGATATATAGGGGAGAGAGGGGGGCAGTGACAAACAGACTCGGCCTGGCTGCCAAAACCCGGAGCGCCTTTAGGGCACGTCTTGTCTCACTGATGGTTGACAAGTGATGTGCTAGATCGTATGTGTTACACCCCCTTTACCCATAGTGTCGACACAATACTCCCTCATATCGATCCTGATGTCTTTCTACAAAACTCACTGGGTTACACCAACCCAAACTGTAACTATTACTTTCCTGACTCTCCCGAGTTTAGTTCTAGTCTCCTACTACCTCATTCTTTCTCCTTGATTAGCCATAACATCAGCAGTATTCCCCTTCATCTAAATACCTTTTTAGATCAGTGTTTATCTTCTATTGCCCACAAATTTGATGTACTTGGGTTCTGTGAGACCAAACTCACTAACGATATTGAACATTTGTATAACATTCCTAATTATAATAGACACTGCGTCAACACGTCACGACACAGTGGTGGTGTCGCCCTACAGTATATGTTCATATCAAGTATAACACTTCTGTAAGAGATGACTTAAAGGTTCAGGAGGAGTACATGGAGAGTGTTTTCAATGAATTACGAAAGGACACACTAGATATCCTAGTAGGAGTAATCTACAGAAGACCTCACACAAATGTGAGGAATTTTCTTGATAAATTTTACGGAGCTTATCACTATTATAAGTTCAGAGAGGAAACGTTGCTACATTACAGGAGCTTTCAACTTTGATCTATTAAAATCAGAAACCGACACCTCGGTATTAGATCTTCTTGATACCTGTCATTCTAAGCTCTTCTTCAACACTATAACCAAACCCACTAGAGTAACTGCCACCTCTGCCTCTGTGATAGAACATATCTGGACTAACAACACTCCTAACAACCTAGCAAGTGGAATTATTTATAACAATATCTCAGATCACTTCCCAGTTTTTGCCATGTATAAAACAGCCACAAGACCTGAAAGGTCTAGTAGAGTCTCAGTACAACACAGAGACTACTGCACCAACAAAATGCTCCATTTTGAAAACAACCTAATGAATGCTAAGCTGCAACTTCTCTTGCATCTTCGATGCTTGCTTTTATAAATGCTTCCCCTTAAAGACTAAGTCAGTGAAAAGTGTATCCATTTCCAAACCCTATATCACTAGCGAAATTAAGATAATGAAAAAAGAAAAACACAAACTCCAAAGGAAATTTGCAAAAAGACCCATAACTTTCGATGATGCTTACCGAAGTATCAGAAATAGAGTAACTCAAGCAGTTAGAAATGCCAGACGTAACTATTATACAAATAAGCTCCAGTCAGCATCAGGCGACAGTAAGAAAACCTGGAAAGCCATAAATTCTATTCAGAACAGGAACACTCAGCCTTCGGCCCCCTCACTCAGCTCTTATCATAAATGATTAATTGCCAACCACTTCAATTAATATTTTATTAATGTTGGCAAAATCTTGCGGAGAGCATCCCTGATCACCATAAGGAATTTAGAGCCTACCTACAAAACAGACAGCAAAATTAGCTGTTCTTATCCCCTGTCACAGCAGATGAATTACTGGCCATCAAAAAAATGTCCAAAGATGCAGCAGCAGGCGATGACAATATACCAATGAGCATCATTAAGAAAGTAGCCCACTTATTACTACTTGTTCTCCTGTACATTTGTAACTCCTCCTTCACTAGTGGTGTCTTTCCGGATAAACTTAAAATTGCTAAAGTTCTCCCAGCATATAAAAATCTGGGGACAAAGGTCTCTTTAAGAATTACTGCCCCATATCAGTACTCCCAGCCTTGAGTAAGATACTGAAGAAGCTAGAATGTAGCAGACTAAATTCATTCTGCAATGCCAGTAACATGTTTACAAACTCCCAGTTTGGATTTAGAGCTAGAAGGTCGACTGAGAGTGTTCTGCTATCCTTTACTAATGACATCTTAAACTCCTTTCATTACAGTCCGTTCACAGTCGGTATATTCTTGGATCTCTCCAAAGCCTTCGATACTGTCGACCATACCATCCTCCTTTCAAAGCTTGAACATTACAGCATTAGGGGCCTTCCCCACAAGTAGTTTGTCTCATATCTGTCCAACAGGAATCAGTATGTCTGCTATAATAATCACCAATCTGACTCCTCGCCAATCTTGTATGGCATCCCCCAAGGTTCCATTCTTGGCCAGTACTGTTTTTGTTGTACATAAACGATATAGTCCACTCCAGCACACTCATAAAATACAAATTATTTCCAGACGATAGTAATCTCTATGCCAGCAACTCAGACCTCCATTCCTTGATGAGAACTATGAACACTGAATTGACTAAAGACAGGACCTGGGTAATACGTAATAAACTGACCTTAAACCTTGAGAAAACCCACAACATGATCTTTCACAGAAGGAAAAACTTATCCCCTGACTTGGACCCCCTGTACCTTGGTAATACAGTCCTCAAACGCGAACAAAATAGTAAATTCCTCGGAGTTATTGTTGATGAGAAACTTAACTGGAGAAACCACATACACGCCATCCACACTAAAGTCAATAAACAGTGCGATATCATGTGTCACACTCGACAGTCGCTCACTCTCACAGCAATGAAAGAAATCTATCATGATCTTGTTTCCGAACACCTGATACACTTTCACACACTATGAGGGGGCCTCTGGCATTCAAAAACCCAATCCTTGGTTACTGCACAAGTGAAAGTTGTACGGACAATGACCTACTTGAAAAAAAAAAGCAGATCACACAAAAGAAAAAAATGTGCTAACTTGAAAATGTAAAAATTCGAAGATATTAACACCTACTGCTGTGCCCTCTTTGCTTACAAATCTATCAATCAGTTGCTTGACAATAATTATTTCCAGTTCCGGAATAATCAGAGATACAACTTAAGGCACCCAGAGCTACTAAGACCACCCCCTCCCCTCCTGCACTCCTCTCAGTCCCAGACCTCCATAAAATATCATGGTGTGAAGGTGTGAAACAACTTACTCCCACCCATCCGAGCAAAGACTATGTTCCCTTCCTTTAAATCATCTAAAAAATATCTATTGTCTAAGTATTAATATTTCTTGCAATACCTAATATATATATACCTGCTCTTATTGTACCATCAAAACCGTTTATCTGAAATTATCATGTTAATAGATAAGAAATTATCATTGCAATAAATATATTTGCTAACTAGACATAATCCTGACAGCTCTGTCCTCTTGTTCAACCTTAATACTGTACAACCCATGTTGTACTGCTCCCCCATTATATTTATGTTTTTCATTTCCACTGTAATTTATGTATAATCTATTTATATAAAACGAAGAAGTATGTTTGTGTGTTTGTTTGTGTGTCCGTACGAGGATCTCGGAAACTACTTTACCGATCTGTAGTGATGATGGATGGTGTTATATGTAGTGATGATGGATGGTGTTATATGTAGTGATGATGATGGATGGTGTTACATGTAGTGATGATGGATGTAGTTATATGTAGTGATGATGGATGTTGTTATATATAGTGATGATGGGTGGTATTACATGTAGTGATGATGGATGGTGTTATATGTAGTGATGATGGATGATATATGTAGTGATAATGGGTGGTGTTATATGTAGTGATGATGGGTGGTGTTATATGTAGTGATGATCGATGGTGTTATATGTAGTGATGATGGATGGTGTTATATGTAGTGATGATGAATAGTGTTATATGTAGTGATGATGGATGGTGTTATATGTAGTGATGATTCGACAATAAAATAATAACAGTTTAATGCTAAAAAAATATACTTTGCTGCAACGTTGTAGTGAAAAACATGGTGGAACTTACATACACCATTAATGAACTATTGATCTTTGGCCTTACAGGGTTCTACATGTACTCCATTGAGTGGCAGAAACGAGGTCTACCACATGCCCATGTCTTGCTCTGGCTGAAAGAGAAACTTCGACCGAACATGATTGACAACTGCCTACGAGTAGAGTTTCCTAATCCAGAAGAAGATCCAATTCTCTATGAGATTATCAAGAAGCAAATGATTCATGGGCCATGTGGACCATTCAACAGACACTCTCCATGCATGAAAGATGGACGTTGCACCAAAAACTTCCCAAAAGACCTGATAAAGGATACTCAGAGTGGAGAAGATGGCTATCCTCAGTACAGGAGAAGAGCGCCAGGCGATGGAGGTCTTACAGCAGTATTACGACCTGGAACAGACAGAGAAATAACAGTAGACAACAAATGGGTGGTCCCCTACAATCCTCTTTTGAGTAAAGCATTTAATGCGCACATCAATGTAGAGTTCTGCAATTCAGTCAGGTCCATCAAGTATGTCTGCAAATACGTCAACAAAGGCTCTGACCAAGCGATCTTTGCATTGGAAATGGATGTAAATCATGATGAGGTGACACGGTTTCAGCAAGGTCGTTATATATACAGCAATGAAGCCCTATGGAGAATTTTTAATTTTTCCCATACACGAACGATGTCCAACAGTAGTTCATCTGGCTGTTCACCTGGAAAATGGACAAAGAGTTTATTTCACAGAAGAGTCCCTCCAAAATTAAATGGCAAATCCTGCTGATACGACCCTCACTGCATTCTTCAAGCTTTCACAGGAAGATGAGTTTGCTCAAATACTCCTGTATGTTGACGTACCCAAGTTCTACATAAGGCAGGCTTCAATGAAAAAGTTCCAGAGAAGAGCTCAAGGATCCGATGTTGAAGGATATCCAGGGATAAAGTCAGGCAATGCTTTGGGACGTGTCTACACAGTTCACCCCAACAACTTTGCATGCTATTGTTTGAGACTACTTTTGCACCACATCCTTGGCCCAACATCATATGCAGCACTCAAAACAGTGAATGGACAAGTTTTCAGAACCTATCAGGAAGCGTGCAATCTCCTTGGCCTACTGGAAGATGATGGTCACTGGAATGACACATTAAAAGAGGCAGCAGCTACTCAATCGCCAATGAGAATGAGGAACCTGTTTGCCATCATGATTGCTACATGTGGACTTTTAAACCCAAGCCAGCTCTGGAAAAACTACCAAGAAAGTCTTTCAGAGGATCTGCTTCATCAAGCAAGAAGAGAACATCCTGGTCAAGAGATTGAGTTCATGGATGACATGTTCAACAGGGCTCTGATCATGTTGGAAGACAAAGTGATGGAGGTATGCGGAAAAACCTGACTGATTTTGGATTGCCTTCCCCAAACCGAGAAGAACCAGTAGTTGCAAATAAGGAGTTGCTCAGAGAGACAGACTACTCAGTTGAAGTTCTGGTGAATTTTCTTGAAGAAAATGAGCCTCACCTGGTGCCTGATCAAGCAAATGCTTATGAACAGGTCCTGCAAGCGATACAAGCGGAGCAGGGAGGTATGATCTTTTTCGATGCACCTGGCGGGACAGGAAAAACATTCCTGATCAACCTTCTGATGGCCAAAGTACGTCATCAGAGGAAAATTGCTCTTGCTGTGGCATCCTCAGGCATTGCTGCAAGACTGCTAGAAGGAGGACGTACTACACGCTCAACTTTTAAACTGTCTCTCAACCTCGCTCACAATGAGAATCCAGTGTGCAACATCAAAAAAGGATCGGCAAAGGCAAAACTCTTAGAAAAATGCAGCCTCATAGTCTGGGATGAATGCACTATGTCTCACAAGTTAGCGTTTGAAGCATCGGACAGCACCTTGCAAGACCTGCTATTTGAATTCAAGCGACTTCAGTTCCCGGTTAAAGTGAGCTTTGCCATGACCATCTACAAAAGCCAGGGATTGTCCCTAATGATGGGTGGCCTAAACCTGGTGTTTCCTTGCTTCTCTCATGGACAGTTCTATGTTGGATGTTCCAGAGTGGGAACTGGCAAAAATCTGTACATACTTGCTACAAATGGCAAAACCAAAAATGTGGTCTACCTTAATGCACTACAGTGAGACAATGTGGAGCCTCCCGGAAGGCGGCGATTCCGCTAGTACTTATAATATAAATGTAACCATTATTAAAAATAAATTAAATAATCTTCTATCTATATATATAAAACAAAGAAGTATATCTGTGTGTGTGTGTGTTTGTGTGTGTGTGTGTGTGTGTGTCCGCACGAGAATCTCGGAAACTACTTTACCGATCTGTGGTGATGATGGATGGTGTTATATGTAGTGATTTTGGATGGTGTTATATGTAGTGATGATGGATGATGATGTTATACGTAGTGATGATGGATGTTGTTATATGTAATGATGATGGATGATGTTATATGTAGTGATGATGGATGATGTTATATGTAGTAATGATGGATGCTGTTATATGTAGTGATGATGGGTGGTGTTATATGTAGTGATGATGGATGGTCTTATAGGTAGTGATGATGGATGGTGTTATATGTAGTAGTGGTGGCGACGGTGGTAGTGACAGTGGTAGTGGTGGTGATGGTAATAGCAGCATGTTTGTGGTGATAGTGGTGGTGGTAGAGACTGGTTGATAGTAGTGGTAATGATGGTTGTGGTAATAATGATGGTGGTAGTAGTGGTGGTAGTGATGATGGTGGTAGTAGTGATGGTGGTGCTACATGCATGTAGTGATGATGGATGTTGTTATATGTAGTGATGATGAGTGGTGTTATATGTAGTGATGATGGATGGTGTTATATGTAGTGATGACGGATGGTGTTACATGTAGTGATGATGGATGATGTTATGTGTAGTAATGATGGGTGGTGTTATATGTAGTGATTATTAGATAATAAAATAATAACAACTTAATGCTAATAAAATATAATTTGTAATGAAAAACATGGTGGAACTTACATTCACTTTTAATGAACTATTGATGGAAGAAGAAGTTTTGGGGACTGAACAGTGAGACAATGTGGAGCCTTCAGGAGGGTGGCGTCCTACCGTGTCCTAGAGGATGACCCGCCCGGAGGGCGGCGATTCTGCTAGTAAACGAATAAAATAACTTATATTGAAGTGATAACCGTGGTAATATTCCGACATGTTCTTATTACCACCATGCTATGTGCACTATTCCAGATGATAGTAATTGATACATAATACTTCCTTGAGATAAATGATTGAACAGTATATATCAGGTGCCTACAGGAGAGCTCAGGTTCTCAACTGGCTCAGCCATGTTAATATTGTTATTATTATCCACTCTGTATCTGTGTTTTCTGGCTAAATAAACTGTTTCAATTCAATTCAATTCAACATCAAAACTCAGTTAAGCTCACGGCAGCCCTGACTGATCACATAATAGCTCAGAACGCAGCAGGTGAGGTGGATACCAGGGAAGTAAACAAGATTCGACGGTCCATTAAGACAGAACGACAGCACGGCCAAAGTGATAAGTTGCATCAACTGTTGCTGCAAGTACCATAGAATTAAAAAAAAGTAGCTATAGCGCAGGAGGTGGGCGCCAAAGAACTGGTTTACTACGTTACCGATAAGGGCAAATAGTTTCAGTCTCAATATACTACAATTTACAGATGCCTTTGCTCTAAGGTACGGTACCCCAGTAGAATATTTGCCCTCCCAATGCGTGTCTGGCTCTTCCTATGACGTCGATCACGCCAAGGTGTGCAAGAAAGGGGGCTTCATATGCATGAGGCATGACGAAGTAAGGGATCTCACAGCAAATATGTTGAATTAAATCTGTCGTGATGTCAGGGTAAAAACGACCCTCTTTCTATTGGACGGTGAGAAATTCCAACATAGGACTTCAAACACATCCAATGAAGCCCGTGTTGACGTCAGTGCTCGAGGATTCTGGACGCGGGGACAGTGAGCCTTCTTCCACATCAGGATTTTTTATCCCATAGGCTGCATGTCTCTGTAACTTAGCTCTCGATGTTGCCCACAGGAGGAACGAGAACGACAAGATAAGGGCATATGGGGAGAGAATTCAGAACGTTGATCAAGGCAGCTTCACTCCTCTGGTGCTCAGAACCTCTGGTGGGATGGGACCAAGTGCAAGATGCTTCTACGCCAGACTCGCGGAGGTGCTATCCGAACAGAAGCAGCAGCCCAGAAGTTATGTTACAGCCTGGATGAGATGTGGATTGTCCTTCTCTCTCCTTAGGTCTGCATTGCTTTGCCTCAGGGGAACGAGAGCATCGGCCCCAAAGACGACAACAGTTGCAGATATTGACTATGAGGCAACAGTCACTGAATGCCGCATAGTTCTGCGGCTCAACTAACTCAACACAGCTAGGATAGCTACTTATGTATTAGTATATTTAATTTTAAGGTAATAAAATGGCGTCGAAGGTGTGGCTATTGGGCAAGGCTGGAGGCTACGTTCTTAAAAAAAAAATTGTAGTAGTAGTAGTGTGTGTGTGTGTGTGCGTGTGTGTGTGTGTGTGTGTGTGTGTGTGTGTGTGTGTGTGTGTGTCTGTGTGTGTGTGTGTGTCTGTGTGTGTGTGTGTGTGCGTGCACAGGGTGGTGTAATGCGTCTAATGTGGCAGTATTATGTTAGTGTTATGGTGTAAGCACTGCTTGTTTTTTCTTGCTTTCAGCTACCACAGATGGGTAGCCCTCGTGGTGAGCAGTACACAGAATCTTCACCATCAAGACTCCTGCTGTGCCTCCTCTTGGCAACACACGGTAGAAAACATAATGATAATCACAGAATAAAATAAAAACAAATTATACAACTTTTTTTGATGGCTGCATGGAATGTCAGGACCCTTTTGGGTACTGGCACAAATGAGTTTCCTGAAAGAAGAACCCCTTTGTGACTTAGACCTCTCTAGGCATAACATCGACATAGCAGCCATTAGTAGGTCCCGGCTCCCAGACGAGGGTCGACTCACAGAACGGGGCTTCGGGTATCCCTTCTTCTGGAAGGGTACGACTGCTGCAGAGAGATAAAGCATTTATGGAGTAGAATTTATAGGCTAACTGAATGCTTATTGGGATCAACGAGCGCCTCATGACACTCCGAATCCCACTGAATCATTCACTGCATACCTTCTTATTAGTGTATATGCCCCAATACTGGATGCAGAGGATGACATAAAAGAGGCCTTTTATGCCAACCTTGATAGAGTGCTAACCTCTATCCGCAGAGAAGATAAAGTTGTGCTCCTAGGTGACTAAAATGCCAGAGTTGGCTTATGATGCTGACATATGGCAGGGAACCATAGGGAGGAACGGAGTAGGCAGGTGTAATCCCATCAGCCTCAGCAAATGTGCTGAACACAACCTCACTATCACCAACACCTTTTTTAAGCAGGCCATTAAGTTCAGGGGATTCGCGGCAACACCCACGATCCAAAACATTGGCCCCTCATTTACTACATAATAGTCAGAGAAAGAGATCGCCGAGATGTCCTCATCACCCGTTCCATGTGCGGCTCTGACCACTGTGACATAGATCATTGGCTCGTTAGTGCCAAACTCTCCCTTCACGTTGCCCCAAAACGGCGCAGGCAAAAAGCCTTCATAAGAGGTTTTAACTCCGAGCGACTGGAGGATCAAGTTGTAAAACATGCTTTAAGAGAGAAGCTGAACGATAGGTTGATAAACTCAAAACAAACAACCTAAATCCGAGTGGCGAATGGGGTATCCTCGATGCTGCCATGACAAAATCCCTCAGCTAGACCCTAGGCCAGATCAAAAGAAAACACCAGGATTAGTTTGATGAAATCAACGCACTCCTAGGTGGTAAACGTGCTGACTGGCAAAACAACCCTCAGTCTCGGACCAAAGCTGATACCTTCCACGAAAAGAAACAGGCGAATTTCACAAACTAATGAGCGAATAGTGGAAAAATATTGCGTGTGAAACGCAACAATTTGTGGATCAACAGAAGATGGCCAAATTACTCATGGCACGGCTCCCCTCTGCTCATTTGAAGGTAACACCCTAATTAAAGACGAAGAAGGCATCCTTCAGTGCTGGAAAGGACACTACTATTCGCTGCTCAATCAAAACACTGACGTGGATGTCCTGACTACACAGCAGGTCACTCAACACCCTGAGCTGACCCAGGATGAGGTAGCTACTGTCATTGAACAGATGAAAGATAACAAATCCACAGGGCCATATGGAATCCCAAGCCGAGGTGGAAAAAGCAGGAGGACCTCTGCTTACCAGCCGTTTCCATTCTCTCCTGGAGAATATAATTATGGTAAAAAGAAGAAAAATTCCAAGCTTTTAAAGACGTCTTCATCGTCAATATTTATAAGAACATAAGAATGGAAGAAACCCCCAGCTGACCTGTTGGCCCATACTGGGCAGCCCCGTTTACACCCAACCCCATCGCTCATATATCCATCCAACCTATGTTTGAAGCTATCCAGCATATTCGAGTTATTGATGATGTTTGGCAACTTGTTCCACTCATCTACTACTCTATTTACAAACTAATAATTATCTGTCTCGCGCCTAAATCTAATTTTCTATAATTTAAAATCATTGCTACGAGTTCGCTCATGGTTGGATAGTTTGAGTACCCTTGTTATGCCACTTTTGTTTAGCCCTGACTTCTATTTATACACCTCGATTGCCGGTTGCCGGTGTGTTATCCAGGTTGGATGCGAATAAGGCTCATGGACCGGACGGAATATTCCCTCGTGTTCTGAGGGAGTGTGCTGAAGCCCTGGCCCCTGTGCTTGCTCGCCTCTTTCGCCTCTGCCTCAAAACTCAAACTTTTCCTTCTTCTTGGAAGCATGCCTTGGTTCAGCCCATCCCAAAGAAGGGTGATCATTCTAATCTCTCTAACTATCGCCCCATTGCCCTAACTTCTTCCCTCTCTAAGATTTTCGAAACTATCTTGAACTCCCATTTTCTCCGTCACCTTGAACGCCTTTCTCTTTTGTCGGATCACCAATATGGCTTTCGCCAGGCGAGATCTACTGATGATCTGCTCTCCTATTGCACACATCTTTGGTCATCCTCTCTTAGGGATTATGGGGAAACTTTCTTTGTGGCCCTCCACATCTCCAAAGCATGTGACAGGGTATGGCACAAGTCTTTGCTATCTAAACTTCCCTCTTTTGGTTTCTCTCCCCTACTTTGTTTTCTCATCTCTAGCTTCCTTGAGAACCGATCCATGGCAGTTTTTGCCGAGGGATCGAGCTCTCGCTCTTTCTCTACCAGTGGTGGTATCCCACAGGGTTCTTTTCTTTCACCTACTCTCTTTCTTCTTTTTATCAATGATTTACTTCACACTACAACTAATTCTACCCATTCTTACGCTGATGATTCTACTCTTCACTCTTCTTCACATTTTCCCATTTCTCCTAACTCTCAAACTAGAGCTGTCTCTAGAACTGATATCATTACTTCTATCAATGCGGATCTGTGCAGCATCCCTGAATGAGGAGGTATTAATTTGGTTAAGTTCAATAGTAATAAAACTCAATATTTACTAATTACACTTTGTAAATTAGACGATGTCCCACCAATTACATTTCAGGACGCTATCATCCTGCCAAATTCTGAAATAAATATGTTAGACCTAACCATTTCCTCCAATATGTCCTGGAAATCACACACCCCTAACATAGCTAAGGCTCCCTCCCGAAAGTTGGGAATACTGTACAGATGCCGTAGCTACTTCACTCCTGAGCAGTTGTTCCAAGTATATAAGGGATTCATTCGTCCTAACTTGGAGTACTCCTCTCATATCTGGGATGGCTCTTCTTCTGCCCAACTATTAGATAGGGTGGAATCAAAGGCATTTGGACTTAGTAACTCTCCTCCTTTAAGAGACAATCTCTCTTCCCCTTCTCTTCGCCGCAATGTTGCTTCACTCTCTCTCTTTTGCAGGTACTTAGATTGGCAATGTTCGGTGGATTTGGCATCCTGTGTACCGCCGGCAAGGCCGTGGGCTTGTAACACACGTCTTGCCCGCGGTGCCCACCGTTTCTCTGTTGATGTCGGTCACACGAGAATAACCCGTTATAGTACCTCCTTCTTTCCTCACACAGCCAAACTGTGGAATGCTCTGCTTTCTCCTGTGTTTCCATACTTATAAAATCTGTCTCACTTTAAAAAGCTGGTTTTCCGGCATCTTCGTTGTGTAGATGAACACAGTATAACCTTTTCTTTTCTATTTTCAATTTCTTTCTGTTCTTTTTTTTTTCGCCCCCTCAGGCCCTGTTGTGGGTCGCTTGACCTGTGCTCGGGTGGGCTAATTCCCGTAGTGGGGGATCATATCGCCCCCTACTCTACGTCTCTCGAGGGAGTACAAATTAAGATTCTTTAACCTGTCTCTGTACTCAAGGCTCCTAATACCCGGTATTAGTCAGACTGTAGCGGGGGTCTCATTGCTGTCAGCAGCTGGCAAGATAATTATCGCCCAAGTCGTCCTAAACAGACTTCTTCCTGTACCGGAAAACTTCCTCCCAGAATCTTAATGTGGCCTTAGACCATCACGCAGCAGCACTGACATGAGCTTTGCTGCCCGCCAGATACAGGAAAAGTGCAAAGAGCAGCATCATGACCTGTACATGGCCTTCATCGACCTAGCCAAGGACCTTCAACTCGGTCAACAGGGAATCCCTCTGGCGAATCCTCAGTCGTTTTGACTGCCCATCAAAATTCATCGCCACTGTAAGGCAACTTCACGATGACATGAATGGCATTGTCCTGCACAATGGCACCTAGTCTGTATTCTTTCCCTTCCAAACGGGGGTAAAACAAGGATGTGTACTGGCACCAACTCTCTTTTCCATTTTCTTGGCTGCCTTCCTTGCTCGTGCCAGTGCCAATTTAGCCGGCGGGGTGGACAACCAAGTACCGGATGAAGGGAACTCTCAACAGAATACGATTCCAGACAGGAACAAAGGTGTCGGCAGGTTCCATCACTGAACTTCATTATGCAGACGATCTCACCTTCGTCGCTCACACTGAACGCGACCTACAGGAGATCCTGAACACCTATGCAGATGCCTATGTACACTTCGGCCTTGAGGTGAATGTACAGTCGCTGTCAAAAAAATAATACACCCCTCTTACTACCACCCGCGAGCTCAACGCCTGTCTACACGACAGGTCACAAGAGGATGGGGCAGGTACTGATGGAGAGAAAGCTAGTGGTGGCAGACCCGCGTAGAGTAGGAGGGAACAACAAGTCAAGGACCACATACGTAGTGAAAGTGTATATGGCCTTAGAATTATCCTCATTACCTGAAGAAGGAGTTAGAGTTGGTGGATGTAGCTTTATGTTTAGGACCTTAATGACCCTGACAGTTGATAGACCTAAAACCCAAATAATCAAACAACCAAGAGGGCGGGTGTCTGGCGAGGTGAAGGGGAGGTGTCATAGGGACTTAACTTTTCCCTTAGTTATCTATGCCTTTACTAGAGATTCTGGGGAGAAATGCGAGTGAGCTTATGGCCGGTAATGTGTTCTTAGGGTTGATAAGGTGTCTGGCATCCGTGAGGGAAAACCCCTGATATTACAACTTAAGAGAGGAGGGGGCTGTGGCTCACCACCGGCAACACTAAACTTGGCTGATACACTTGATCAATTCTACTTCTCAGCACTACTGTTCTTGAAAAAAATCAATATTAAGTGAGAAAAAAAGAGTGAATTATTACTTGATCACTTCCACCTATCGCCACTACCGTTCTTGAAAAAAAAAACACTATTGGTAAAAGAAAATTAATTGTTGGATAGAATGTGATTTGTCCACCCTGTAACATGTTTATTAATATGTTTATTAGAGTTATGAAAACCAATGTGAGGTGATGAGGGTGGTAGTGGCAATGGTGTCAGGCTACTCATCCACACCTTAGCCCAGGATGGATGCTAAAGAATGTCTATTGATGAGTCGCGGGCAAATTATTGCTTTACACGTGAAATTGCTACAACGTGTTAGATATTGCAAGGGAAGTAGGGTTCACTGTGAGACGTTAGTTAACCTAGTGAGAGGTGTCTGGCAATATGACAACCTGCTGCGGTGTCTAATGTAAACAAGACATATTGGAACTCTTAATTCATATAAATGATATAATTTGAGGCCGGGGAGACCACGATTGACAGGCGAGGAGGACAGTGGACGGGCTATGAGATTCTGTATGACCTGTGTTGGTAAATATTAAGAGTAAATATGATTTCCACCCTTGTATTTAATATTTCTCCTCATATCAACATTGCAAATATCTAATTACCGTTGGTTAAAACCTCAACCACAACCTGAAAAAAATTATAAATAAGGAAATGGATGACACATTTAATAGTTATATAACAAGGGGCTTCATCTATTAACTCTTTCAAGCTTGTAAACCTAAGATAATGTAGTGAAAAAATTACATCCATCCTTCCCTTCCTTCTTTCAGGCGCGCGTGTGTGTGTGTGTGTGTGTGTTAATAATATAATAATAATAATAATTAACGGTTTATTGAAAGATCATGGCAGCCGGAAGTCTGAAAATATACAGTTACATAATTGGGGAATGGGTCTCTTGATTTACAAATAATATACAGGTAACATAAGTGTGTGTGTGTGTGTGTGTGTGAATTCATGCTTAGAATTATGCGTATGGCGTTTAAAAGAATCCTTTTCAACAGCCAGATTTTCTTGCGTGTAATGCCAAATCTGAGTGCACGAAAGCCACATGTGTCTACGTTAACGTCAGGTATACGCATGAGGCCACACATAAATAAGCCAGTAAAGCCACATCTGCTTTCGAATACAGCCACATGTGCGTAAGGTAAACCCCCAAACATGTGCGTGCATGTGGACAAACGTTTGCGTGAACTTGAGGCCTCATGCGTAACTCACAAATCATGTCAATATGGCGAGTGTACGAGGCCACCACTAAAACGTGAGCGGTCACAGTTTGTGTACATGTGATTGTAAGCCACTGTTTACCTGCGAATAATTCAAAACATTGCGCAAAGAGAGAGAGACAGAAAGAGAGAGAGAGAGAGAGAGAGAGAGAGAGAGAGAGAGAGAGAGAGAGGCAAAGGAAGCTCTCCAGAAGCGTATTGTTTGGGGGAATATTTGCATCGGTATTTACCACTCTTGCATATTGATAAGTTTCCCCTGATCGCCCCGGCATAGTGGTGGAGGAGACTACAGTGTTTTGATTTGTGCTGTCATGCTGAGTACGATGTGTGTGCGTGTGTGCGTGGGTGTATTGATTTTCTATGTATGTTGCACCTGCCAACCTGCCATGTATGATAGGCACTGTATGGTACACACCAATAATTTTGTACACACGTTATGTATACATGACAGGGATTGTACAAACAAAATCACTGTATAATGGCCTTTAGAATTAGTTCATATTATGGAGACAGATAAAACATTTCGAAACGTTCATTAGTTTCTCCTTTTCATTTTTTTTTTTTACCAAACTTTTTTTTTTTTATAGAGGAAGTTCATTTTATCATATATTTTTTCGGGGGTGCAATTTGGTGGTCATGATTTCACGTACGTAAAAGCGACTTATTTCTGCATAACTGTCATTTGTCATGTGGTTCACTCCGGATCATGCACTGTAGCAGCGAATGTGTGCCAAAACTTTTGAATAGAAAAAGCAACTATCCGCTTGACCCGATCACTTCCAGTCAATTAAACAAGATTTAAAAAGTCAGCTCACTTGTGTTAAAAAAAAAAGAGAAGCATAAAGTTGATAGCCAATAAACCCGGCAGTTTATGTGTCAGTGAAGGAGTGGGTCAACTTGCGTATGTGATGATGTATTACGGTACTCCAGCAGTCAATAGTGTTCTAAATCATAATTAAGTCATCTACAACTAACTAAAAGATAATTATTGTATAAATCTCTAGTGACTCATGTTCGCGTTCTGGGTAATAAGTTCAATATACAGGAGCGAACACAAACACCTGTATGGTTTTGTAGGTTCGATTTACTGGATAAGAGATATGTACACAAGGGGATTAGCACTCCTCAACCTGTCTGCTGGTCAACTGCTCTATAGACGACGTATGGCAAGTGAGACATTAACAGCTTCCATACGTCGCCAGGCACATTAATTAAGCATGTGGGACATGGTAATTACATTGCCACACGCTGCTAGCTAGGCTGAATAAATAATATATATAAATGGAGCACATACATAATATACATACATAATATATAATACAGCATACATAATATACATACACCTCCCTCCCCCCTATACGCTCATAGCAAAGTCTTGAGCGGGCCTTTTCTTTTGGATCCGTTCTGAGCGTCGAGGGACTAGATCACTGGGAAGGGTATGGGACTCAACACTGGTGGCGGGGTCAGCAGAAGGCATTGTTACAGGGCGGAGAAAACGGCGGTTCCTCCACCACACACGACCACTGGGTAACCGCACCTGGGAGTCCCGTGACCTACTGAGACCCATGACTACGCCTACTTTGTCCCAACGTAGGGAGGTCGGTTCCTGAACACGGACTTGGGTGCCGACACTCAACCTGGAGAGAGAACGGGCGTGGTCGTTGTAGCGGGCGACGACGTCCTGAACACGGTCGGCGGCTCGGCGATCACAATCCTCTGTCTTGGCCTGCCACTCCTTGGAGAAGGATTGAGGGTGAGCAGGGACATAAGAACGAAGGGGGCGTCCATACAAAACCTGGGCAGGGGAGCGTCCGGTGTAGTTAGGTGTGTTGCGGAGTTCAAGAAGACCCCGGTCGAAGGCCTCGCAGTCAATGTTCCCAGAAGGGGCCACCTTAAGGATGAGGTGCTTCAAGGATTTGACAGCAGCCTCAGCGTGGCCATTGGACTGCGGGTAATGGGGCGATGACAACACATGCCGGACTCCCCATCGGTCCAGGAACACAGCAAAGTCCCGACTTGTGAACTGAGGCCCTCCGTCGGTTCGCAGGCGTACAGGAACGCCCACGTCACGGAAGTAGTGGCGGAACTCGCTGATGGTGGCGGCAGACGTCGTGTCATTACCGCACTTGATGACAACCGGCCAACCAGAGAGACGGTCGACGATAACAAGGAAGGACTTTCCTGACACAGAGAAAAAGTCGGCCGACACAGACTCAAAGGGGCGGGTGGGGTTGTCGTCACTCATGAAGGGTTCCTGCTGCTGGCTGGGTTGTAATACTTGGCAGGGCTCACACGCACGGACAACATTGGAGATGTCGGAGTTGATGCCGGGCCAGAACACAGTCTGTCGTGCACGTCGTTTGGTGGCCTCAGCTCCACGGTGACTGTCGTGGAGGCGAGCCAAGACGTGGGGACGTGATGCAGCAGGGACAACTACCGAAGGAGAGGTGTCACTGGCCAGAGGTAGGGGTAGGGCGGCAGCAGGGTAGTTGCTGCTCCCTTCGTGCACCCTGTTGGCGTATTTTACCTCGAGAATCGGTGTTGGGAAGTCCTGGGAGATGATGGCAAACTCTTGACAATGTCTGTAGGACAGCAAAGGAGTCGGGACACCATTATGCACGTCAATCTAGGCTTGACACGACCTGTTGCCAAAGGTGACTTGTGCTTGGAGTGAACCTAGGGCCGGGGTCATCTGTGAACCATCTGCCGTAAAGCGGAGATCCATGGGGGGCGGTCCTAGATCACTTGGAGAGAGCCCCAAGCATTGCAAATGCTGGGGACCGATGACTGTAGCATCAGCGCCGGTGTCGGACAACATCTGAAGACGGGATGACACACCGCCGTAGGTCACGATGACGCTGATGTACTGGGGGACTTTGGTCCTGGGACGCGAGGGGGAGCACACATTCCTAATATGGCTCGAGCGTTGTCCAGGGTCGTCACGCTTCTGATTGGAAGACTGTGGGCGGCCCTCACTGGTGGAAAGGCGCTGAAGCTTCCGCCGACACTGTCCCTTGGGTTTGTTGGAAGGGCAACACTTGTCATAGTGGCCCAGACGACCGCACACATTGCACTGGACGTACTTAGCTGGGCACCGTACTGTGAGTGACCAGTGGCCCTTACGGTCACAACTGTTGCAGGTAGACTCAGCAGCTGGACACACCTGTGTTCCGTGCTGCTTACCACAGTTGTTACAAAATGAACCGGGCGTGGACGTGGTGGGCGAAGGCGTAGGAGCAGACTTCTTGGCCTTCTTGTACCGGGACACAGCGCGTACAACTGTAGGGGGAGCTCGGATGGCAGAGGTGGCACACCTGGCAGCCTCATAGGAGCGACATATCGTCAACACATCCTTAAGAGAAGAGGAAGAGTCGATGGAGGTGAGGCGTTGGACAAGCTCCTCGTCCTTAACACCCATCAGGATCACCTGCTTCAACTGGGTCTCCTCGCACTGCTGGTGGTGGCCTAGGCATACATCTACCTCTTCCGAGGCTCGCTTGAGTCGTACATAAAAGGCGTCAAAAGTCTCACCCTCCGTCTGTCTGCAGCGAAACAATTCCCTCCTGCGCAGAGCTTCATTCTGCTGTCCTTTGATGAGCCGTTGTAGAATGTCCAGTACCTCCTCTACAGACAACGAAGAGGTCGGAGGTACCTGCAACGTATGTTCTAAGACACGCTGAATTTCCAAGGACAGGCACATACGCATCTGGATGAGTTGTTTAGGCTGTGACAAACTCTGGAGATCCACCATTGTAGAATAATCAGTCCACCGTCGCCGCCATTCACGAAAAGTCTGGAAATTCACATCAGGCTTCAAGATGGGCGGTGTTTGAGCTGCTGCTTTAGGTGGGGCTGGGGGGCGTGAAGAGAGCATTGATGAGGTATCTGAACCGGTCAGTACCGAGGCAGTGTTAGAGCCAGGGGCTTGGTTAACAGTGAGGCGAGATATCAAGGCTTCAAACCGTGCACTGTCTTCCAATCTCCGTTGGTGGTCTCTCTCTGCCTCTGCTTGTCTTCTGTGATCATCCCCCTCACGTCTGTTAGCTTCATCCTCGCGCCTTTCATCTCTCATAAACTTCATTAAAGCAATTATCTCAGGAGACAACGCTGAATATCGAGGTGAAGGGCTGCGCGATGTTGTTGGAGCTGGAGCGTCATGGTCAGCCTGGTCATCCATCTCTGTGGAGCTATCATCCGACTGACTCATCCGGGCGTCGGCTCCACGGCCACGTAAGGCACGAGACATAACTACTTCATCTGTGTATTGTGTCTTAAATCAGTGTTGACCGGTCAGCCCGTCGTATCAACAAGATTTCAGACAAAAAATTAATTAAATACACAGATAAGTAGATTATATATATCAAATATATATAAGGGAATAGCCGATGTCAGTGATTGTGTGTGCGGGGCGGGCGATAGCGTCTCGCCATGAGGAGCCTCGAGCTGTGAGGGGGTGTGGAGACAGAGGAGCGTCAGTTACACTCGAGGCCTGATGAGGGGAGGATGTGAAAAACGTTACTCCTTACAAATGCCCAGAACATGCCGTGTACCTTGGGAATCCTTTAGAACAAGGTCACACATGTATGGCACAAAACACACAATGCACTAAACACTGCACAGAAAATCACTGTCACTGACACTGCTCAAAGTTGCTAAATTCTTCGAGGAGACTGCGGTTGGTTGACACAGAGAAGGGAGGAGTCCGTAAGCCGGCTTTCCACAAACTTTGCACTTCACTCGTATAATTATCCAGTAAAACCGGTTCACTGCGCCATGTTCGTGTTCTGGGTAATAAGTTCAATATACAGGAGCGAACACAAACACCTGTATGGTTTTGTAGGTTCGATTTATTGGATAAGAGATATGTACACAAGGGGAGTAGCACTCCTCAACCTGTCTGCTGGTCAACTGCTCTATAGACGATGTATGGCAAGTGAGACATTAACAGCTTCCATACGTCGCCAGGCACATTAATTAAGCATGTGGGACATGGTAATTACATTGCCACATGCTGCTAGCTAGGCTGAATAAATAATCTATATAAATGGAGCACATACATAATATACATACATAATATATAATACAGCATACATAATATACATACAACTCATAAGCTTGGGCTAAGTCTATTTTACTAAATATTTAAACTGCATATATATTAGCTAAATAGTAAAATTTAATTGATTTATAAATATACTGTATGATAAATACATTACTTCATCTTCTTCAAACGTTACCTTATGACGAATCAGTCAGTAGCTATGTGAGGTTTAACTAAAGTTAATGTATGAAAACCATTTTATAAAATGTGGTACAGGAGTTGCAGCTGACTCCTTGTTATTAATTTATTTTCCCTGATATCGGAGAGCAGAGTTGATCTTAACAGGAGACGCGTTCTAAACACCACACCGTGTAATCTGGAAGGCCCGTGTACAACTGCCAATATGCCTCACACTCCCGCAAGGACAACTGAAGGTATAAACTGTATTAAAGGGAACAACGTCTATTAGCCTGAAAATTGCAGCAAATTTAAAGGCATTAGTGTGTGTAAACTTTAAATGTATTTGAGGATAATGTCGTGGATTAATTTGGAGATTTGTTTCCTAATTGAGAAGTTAATGTAGCCATCAAAGGTCAAACTCTTGTATTTTACTTGTTATGATGTCCTCGTAGCTTGTGAGAGAAACTTCATTATTGCAAATGCTTTCTAGCGACAGGTAGTACTAGGTGGTGAAAGTATCTATTATCAAGGAAACACGTTTGCCAGCGCGGTTTGTTTCTTTGTCAAAGTAGTAGTGTTAGTTTGAACACAGTAAATACTGTATATTCTAATATTCTTATCGCATTCCTTTTGAACACTTTGGTCCTGTTGAACTTTCAAATCCTCTCACTTCGTTCGTAATATTGTTTTGAACAGGAGAGATAAATTTAGTTCTTATTTACAATAAACCGTAATTGTAATATGCCTTAGTAGTGGATAAGGTTGTGTCAATTAGCACGAGTCTCCCATTATGAAAACCTCTGCATCAAAACCCAGTCATAATCAACATGAATCACCTTTAAAAATTCTGTCCTACGTGCGCCGTATACGTACATGGTCTATATTCATGCTGACCTGTTTAATTACATAGTTTATGGACATGACTATACAATTGTAAACTTGTATGACGATTTTACCGAATTATTATAAATTGTTATTGTGCATCAACAACTATAATTAATGAATGTTAGTATCCCAACATTAAAAACTTACTGAAACGAACCTCCACTGGGATAGTGGAGAAAATAGTAGTTATAAAAAATAATAACTAGAAGAAAATCCCGTCAGTTAAGGTCCCTTTAAGGCCGAATATACTAATGGGTTCTGTACGTTACGTTAAGTTATAGAGCTCGGAGGCCGAGTGGATACAGCGCTCGCTTCCTGTCCTAAATGTCATTGGTTCGCCTTAGGAGCATCAAAGTTCGTTCAGCTGTAAATGAGTAACTAACTTTACAGCTGAGGAAGTGAAAAAGGCAAAGTACTGTGCTGGTAACGCTGTCTCCTTGTGTGTCAGAAAAGGCTTTGTCTATAAATATACTGTATCTGCACCGCCTCTAAACAGTTCAAGTTTGTGGGACCCTCTCTCACTTTTAAGTTAGGATATAGGTTAGTTAGAATATAAGATAGATTGAACTGTAGATTATGGTTGATATTTCATTATTGTACAATTCAATTTTTAAGTTCTGGCCAGAGGTACATATTAGTATACCTAGAGGGAGTGGCTCCATCTGATGACGTTGTGTCCACTGTCTTCTGAAACAGAAAAAAATATTGTTAGTTGGGTTGTTAAAGAATGAAGTCAGAAAGCAATGTTCACTATTTAATTGTAATGCACTAATGCAGCTGTACGTTAGATTTTCGATAAATTTCACGCTAAAATTTACCTAGCAAAAGGTTGCAAAATATTGAAACTGAAATTATTTTCTGTTTATATACACTAAAATATACCAAAAAAGTGATGGGCCATTAGTTTTAGCTGATCTTCCCTCCTATGACACACCCTAATAAGGTATGTCTGTGTGTATTTGTGTATGACGAGCGAGAGTAGGTCCCATAAGTATGACTGCCCGTTAGGAACAGTGTGCATGGACACAGCACACTGTATACTAAGCCTTCGGTAAACAAGGTTGCAGCATGGCCGGTACTGCACTCGACCAACTTCACTTCCTCAGCTAGTAAAGTTATATACCCATTTACAGTTGGATGAACTGGGAACGCCCAGGGATCGAACCAGCAAGCCTTAGGACAGGAGGCGAGCGCTGTATCCACTCAGCCGCAGTGTCTGTATCACTGTCAGAGGAGAACGCTGTGTGTACAGTATCTTAGGGAGACACAGTAGGTATACATTACAGTTATAGGAAAACACTGTAGGTATTTACCATGGGAATGGGTACAAACTAATATCCATCACCTTTGTGAATAAACTGCAGACTACAACCCACTAAAACAGCGGTCTAGGAATTTATACAATTCTCCCCGTGAAGACCAGGGCAGTAGCACGGCTGAGTAGCGTGCTTCAACTAATACCAAACAATATAAACTCAATACAAATGTGTTCCCTCCTCAATATAATCAAGACGTCTCATTGTCAACAGAGAGGGAATTTCCACAGGAACTTGCAGCACGGTGCTCGAGACCATTGCTCCTAATTGAGAGGCAGCGCTCATTCCAAGTTGATGGAGCTGTTGGTAGTGGTGGTGGTGGTGGCCAGGAGTGTGCAGGACTTGTTGTTGTTGTAGTTGTTGTTGTTTTTGTTGTTGTTGATAGTGGTGGTGGTGGTGGTGGCCAGGAGTGTGCAGGACTTGTTGTTGTTGTAGTTGTTGTTGTTTTTGTTGTTGTTGATAGTGGTGGTGGTGGTGGTGGCCAGGAGTGTGCAGGACTGGTGGTGGCCAGGAGTGTGCAGGACTTGTTGTTGTTGTAGTTGTTGTTGTTTTTGTTGTTGGTAGTGGTGGTGGTGGTGGCCAGGAGTGTGCAGGACTTGTTGTTGTTGTAGTTGTTGTTGTTTTTGTTGTTGTTGATAGTGGTGGTGGTGGTGCCAGAGTGTGCAGGACTTGTTCTTGTTGTAGTTGTTGTTGTTTTGTTGTTGTTGATAGTGGTGGTGGTGGTGGGTGGCCAGAGGCAGGACTTGTTGTTGTTGTAGTTGTTGTTGTTTTTGTTGTTGTTGATAGTGGTGGTGGTGGTGGTGGCCAGGAGTGTGCAAGACTTGTTGTTGTTGTAGTTGTTGTTGATTTTGTTGTTGTTGGTAGTGGTGGGTGGTGGCGGCAGGGAGTGCAGGTCTTGTTGTTGTTGTTGTTGATGGTAGCCAGAAGTGTGCAGGTCTTGTTGTTGTTGTTGTTGAAGGCCAGAAGTGTGTAGGTCTTGTTGTTGTTGTTGTTGAAGGCCAGGAGTGTGTAGGTCTTGTTGTTGTTGTTGAAGGCCAGGAGTGTGTAGGTCTGTTGTTGTTGATGGTGGTGGCCAGGAGTGTAGTTCTTGTTGTTGTTGTTGTTGGTAGTAGTGGTGGTGGCCAGAGTGTAGGTCTTGTTGTTGTTGTTGTTGGTAGTGGTAGTGGTGGTACAGGAGTGTACAGGTCTTGTTGTTGTTGTTGTTGGTAGTGGTGGTGGTGGCAGGGAGCATGTAGGTGGTCTTGTTGTTGTTGTTGTTGTAGTGGTGGTGTGGTGGCCAGGAGTGTGCAGGTCTTGTTGTTGTTGTTGTTGGTAGTGGTGGTGGTGGCGCCCAGGAGTGTGTAGGTCTTGTTGTTGTTGTTGTTGGTAGTGGTGGGTGGTGGCCAGGAGTGTGCAGGTCTTGTTGTTGTTGTTGTTGGTAGTGGTGGTGGTGGTACAGAGTGTGTAGGTCTTGTTGTTGTTGTTGTTGTTGATGGTAGCGGTGTGTGTAGTGGTTGTTGTTGATGGTGGTGGGCCAGGAGTGTGTAGGTCTTGTTGTTGTTGTTGTTGGTAGTGGTGGTGGTGGTGGCAGGGAGCAAGGTCTTGTTGTTGTTGTTGCTGATGGTAGCCAGAAGTGTGTAGGTCTTGTTGTTGCTGATGGTGGTGGCCAGGAGTATGCAGGTCTTGTTGTTGTTGTTGTTGATGGTAGCCAGGGAGTGTGTAGGTCTTGTTGTTGTTGATGGTGGGCCAGGAGTGTGTAGGTCTTGTTGTTGTTGTTGTTGGTAGTGGTGGTGGTGGTGCAGGAGGTGCAGGTCTTGTTGTTGTTGGTTGGTAGTGGTGGTGGTGGTGGCAGGAGTGTAGGGTCTTGTTGTTGTTGTTGTTGATGGCAGCGAGCGTGCAGGTCTTGTTGTTGTTGTTGTTGAAGGCCAGGAGTGTGTAGGTCTTGTTGTTGTTGATGGTGGCGGCCAGGGAGTGTGCAGGTCTTGTTGTTGTTGTTGTTGAACAGGAGTGTGTGGTCTTGTTGTTGTGATGGTGGCGGCCAGGAGTGTGTAGGTCTTGTTGTTGTTGATGGTAGCCAGAAGTGTGTAGGTCTTGTTGTTGTTGTTGTTGGTAGTGGTGTGGTGGTATTGGTGAGTGTGTAGGTCTTGTTGTTGTTGTTGTTGGTAGTGGTAGTGGTGGTAGTGAGCATGCAGGTCTTGTTGTTGTTGTTGTTGATGGTAGCCAGAAGTGTGCAGGTCTTGTTGTTGTTGTTGTTGAACAGGAGTGTAGGTCTTGTTGTTGTTGATGGCGGCCAGAGTGTGTGTAGGTCTTGTTGTTGCTGATGGTGGTAGCAGAGTGTAGGTCTTGTTGTTGTTGTTGTTGGTAGGTGGTGGTGTGGCCAGAGCATGGGTCTTGTTGTTGTTGTTGATGGTAGCCAGAAGTGCAGGTCTTGTTGTTGTTGAAGCAGGAGTGTGTAGGTCTTTGTTGTTGTTGATGGTGGTACAGGTGTGTAGGTCTTGTTGTTGTTGTTGGTAGTGGTGGTGGTGGCCATGTGAGTGTGTAGGTCTTGTTGTGTTGTTGTTGGTAGTGGTGGTGGTGGTGCAGAGTGTGTAGGGTCTTGTTGTTGTTGTTGTTGGTAGTGGTGGTGGTGGTGGCCAGGAGTGTGCAGGTCTTGTTGTTGTTGTTGTTGGTGGTGGTGGTACAGAAGTGTGTAGGTCTTGTTGTTGTTGTTGTTGGTAGTGGTGGTGGTGGCGCAGAGCATGCAGGTCTTGTTGTTGTTGTTGTTGATGGTAGCCAGAATGTGTAGGTCTTGTTGTTGTTGTTGTTGGTAGTGGTGGTGGTGGTGCAGAGTGTGCAGGTCTGTTGTTGTTGTTGTTGATGGTGGTGGTGGTGGCCGGGAGAGTAGAGGTCTTGTTGTTGTTGTTGTTGGTAGTGGTGGTGCGGGAGAGTAGAGGTCTTGTTGTGGTTGTTGGTAGTGGTGGTGGGAGAGCAGTAGAGGTCTTGTTGTTGTTGTTGGTAGTGGTGGGCCGGGAGAGTAGAGGTCTTGTTGTTGTTGTTGTTGGTAGTGGTGGTGCGGGAGATAGAGGTCTTGTTGTTGTTGTTGTTGGTAGTGGTGGTGGCCGGAGAGTAGGAGGTCTTGTTGTTGTTGTTGTTGGTAGTGGTGGTGGCCGGGAGAGTAGAGGCCTTGTTGTTGTTGTTGTTGGTAGTGCTGGTGGCCGGGAGAGTAGAGGTCTTGTTGTTGTTGTTGGTAGTGGTGGTGCGAGAGTAGAGGTCTTGTTGTTGTTGTTGGTAGTGGTGGTCGGGGAGAGTAGAGGTCTTGTTGTTGTTGTTGTTGGTAGTGGTGGTACGGGAGAGTAGAGGTCTTGTTGTTGTTGTTGGTAGTGGTGGTGGCTGGAGAGTAGAGGTCTTGTTGTTGTTGGTAGTGGTGGTGGCCGGGAGAGTAGAGGTCTTGTTGTTGTTGTTGGTAGGTGGTGGCCGGGAGAGTAGAGGTCTTGTTGTTGTTGTTGCTGGTAGTGCTGGTGGCCGGGAGAGTAGAGGTCTTGTTGTTGTTGTTGGTGGTGGTGGTGGCCGGAGAGTAGAGGTCTTGTTGTTGTTGTTGGTGGTGGTGGTACGGGAGAGTAGAGGTCTTGTTGTTGTTGTTGTTGGTAGTGGTGGTGCGGGAGAGTAGAGGTCTTGTTGTTGTTGTTGTTGGTAGTGGTGGTGGCCTGGAGAGTAGAGGTCTTGTTGTTGTTGTTGGTGTGGTGGTAGTGGGGAGAGTAGATGTTCTGGTGCTTGTTGGCAGTGTGGTGGGTGGGACGGGAGAGTAGAGGCCTTGTTGTTGTTGTTGTTGGTAGTGCTGGTGGTCGGGAGAGTAGAGGTCTTGTTGTTGTTGGTAGTGGTGGTGGCCGATATAGAGTCATTGGTTGTTGTTGTTGGTGGTGGCCGGGAGAGAGTTCGGTTTTTGTTGGTTGGTGGTGGCCGGGAGATAGAGGTTTGTTGTTGTTGTTGTTGGTAGTGGTGGTGTCGAGAGTAGAGGTTGTTGTTGTTGTAGTGGTGGTAGCTGGGAGAGTAGAGGTCTTGTTGTTGTTGTTGTTGGTGGTAGCCGGAGAGCAGGAGGTCTTGTTGTTGTTGTGTTGGTAGTGGTGGTGGGCGGGAGAGTAGACGTGTCTTGTTGTTGTTGGTTGGTAGTGGTGGTGTGGGAGAGAAAGTCTGTTGTTGTTGTTGTTGGTAGTGTGGTGGTCGGGAGAGTAGAGGTCTTGTTGTTGTTGCTTGGTAGTGGTGGTGGCCTGGAGAGTAGAGGTCTTGTTGTTGTTGTTGTTGGTAGGGTGGTGGGTGGCGCATTGCAGCGTGGTCGTTGTGTGTTGATGGCAGAAGTGCAGGTCTTTGTTGCTGTTGTTGTTGAAGGCTTGTGAGCGTGTAGGTCTTGTTGTTGCTGATGGTATGGTGAGTGCGTGTCTTGTTGTTGCTGTTGTTGGTAGTGGTGGTGGCGTCGCAGGAGTGTACAGGTCTTGTTGTTGTTGTTGGTGGTGGTGGTGGTGCTGCCAGAGTATGCAGGTCTGGTTGTTGTTGATGGAGCCAGAAGGCTCTTTTGTGTTGATGGTGAGCGGTGCAGGTCTTGTTGTTGGTTGATGGTGGTGCCAGAGTGTAGGTCTTGTTGTTGTTGTTGGTAGTGGTGGTGGTGGTGGCGGCACAGAGTGTGTAGGTCTTGTTGTTGTTGTTGTTGGTAGTGGTGGTGGTGGTGGCCAGGAGTGCAGGTCTTGTTGCTGTTGTTGCTGGTAGGGGTGGTGGTGGCCAGAGTGTGCAGGTCTTGTTGTTGTTGTTGTTGATGGTAGCCGAGAGGTGTAGGTCTTGGTTGTTGTTGATGGTGGTGGCCAGGAGTGTGTAGGTCTTGTTGTTGGTTGGTTGTGTGGTGGTGGTGGTGCCAGAGTGCAGGTCTTGTTGTTGTTGTTGTTGGTAGTGGTGGCATGGAAGAGTAGAGATCTTGTTGTTGTTGTTGGTAGTGGTGGGGGAGAGTTGAGGTCTTGTTGTTGTTGTTGTTGGTAGTGGTGGTGGTCGGAGAGTAGGTAGGTCTTGTTGTTGTTGTTGCTGGCAGGTGGTGGGAGAGTAGGCCTGTTGTTGTTGTTGGTAGTGCTGGTGGCCGGAGAGAGGTCTTGTTGTTGTTGTTGTTGGGCAGGGTAATGGGAGAGTAGAGGTCTTGTTGTTGTTGGTAGTGGTGGTGGAGCAGAGTGCTCGGTTGTTGTTGTTGGTTGGTGGTACGGGAGAGTAGATCTTTGTTGTTGTTGTTGGTGGGTGGCCGGGGAGTAGAGGTCTTGTTGTTGTTGTTGGTAGTGGTGGTGGCCGGAGAGCAGAGGTCTTGTTGTTGTTGTTGCTGGTAGTGGTGGTGCCGGAGAGTAGAGGTCTTGTTGTTGTTGTTGTTGGTGTAGTGGTGCGAGAGTAGACGTCTTGTTGTTGTTGTTGTTGGTAGTGGTGGCGGAGAGAGAGGTCTTGTTGTTGTTGTTGGTGGTGGTACGGAGAGTAGGAGGTCTTGTTGTTGTTGTTGGTAGTGGTGGTGCTTCGAGTAGTGGTTGTTGTTGGTGGGCCGGGAGAGATATCTTGTTGTTGTTGTTGGTAGTGGTGGTGGCGGGAGAGTAGAGGTATTGTTGTTGTGCTTGGTGGTGGTCGGGAGAGTGGAGGTCTTTGTTGTTGTTGTTGGGTAGTGGTTGGCCGGGAGAGAGAGGTCTTGTTGTTGTTGTTGTTGGTAGTGGTGGGCCGGGAGAGTAGAGGTCTTGTTGTTGGTTGTTGTTGGTAGTGGTGGTGGCCGGGAGAGTAGAGGTCTTGTTGTTGTTGTTGTTGGTGGTGGTGCAGAGTAGAGGTCTTGTTGTTGTTGGCAGTGGTGTGGCCTGTAGGAGTAGAGGTCTTGTTGGTTGGTGGTGGTGGCCTGAGAGTAGAGGTCTTTGTTGTTGCTGGTAGGTGGTGGTGGCCTGAGAGGAGGTCTTGTTGTTGTTGTTTGGTAGTGGGTGATGGCCGGGAGAGTTGAGGTCTTGTTGTTGTTGTTGGTAGTGGTGGTGGCCGGAGTAGAGGTCTTGTTGTTGTTGTTGTTGGTAGTGTGGTGGTGTCCTGGAGAGTAGAGGTCTGGTTGTAGTTGTTGTTGGTATTGGTGGCGGGAGAGGTCTTGTTGTTGTTGTTGTTGGTAGTGGTGGTACGGGAGTAGAGGTCTGGTTGTTGTTGTTGGTAGTGGTGGCCTGGAGAGTAGAGGTCTTGTTGTTGTGTTGTTGTTGGTAGTGGTGGTGGCGAGAGTAGGAGGTCTTGTTGTTGTTGGGGGTGTATTGAGGTAGAGGTCTGTTGTTGTTGTTGGTGTGGTGGTGGCCTGGAGAGTAGAGTCTGTTGTTGTTGTTGTTGTTGTGGTGGTGCCCGGGAGGAGGTCTGTTGTTGTTGTTGGTAGTGGTGGTGGCCTGGAGAGTAGAGGTCTGTTGTTGTTGGTAGTGGTGGTGGCCGAGAGTGGAGGTCTTGGTTGTTGTTGGTAGTGGTGGTGCTGGAGAGTAGGAGGTCTTTGTTGTTGTTGTTGGAAGTGGTGGTGCATGGGAGTAGAGGTCTTGTTGTTGTTGTTGGAGTGGTGGTGGCCTGGAGAGTAGGTCTTGTTGTTGTTGTTGGTAGAGATGTCTGTTGCTGGTGGTTATGGTGGCTGGTGGTGGCCTGGAGAGTAGAGGGTCTTGTTGTTGGGTAGTGGTGGTGGCCTGGAGAGTAGATGTCTTGTTGTTGTTGTTGGTAGTGGTGGTGGCCTGGAGAGTAGAGGTCTTGTTGTTGTTGTTGTTGGTAGTGGTGGTGGCCGGGAGAGTAGAGGTCTTGTTGTTGTTGCTGGTAGTGGTGGTGGCCTGGAGAGGAGGTCTTGTTTTGTTGTTGGTAGTGGTGGTTGCCGTGAGATTAGAGGCCCTTGTTGTTGTTGTTGCGTGGTGGTGGCCGGGAGAGTAGATGTTTGGTTGGTGGTGGTGGCCGGTAGAGGTCCGTTGTTGTTGTTGGTAGTGGTGGTGCCGGCGGAGGTGAGGTCTTTGTTGTTGTTGTTGGTAGTGGTGGTGGCCGGAGAGTAGTATGTCTGGTTGTTGTTGTTGGTGGTGGTGCGGGAGAGTAGATCTTGTTGTTGTTGTTGGTAGTGGTGGTGCCCGGAGAGTAGAGGTCTTGTTGTTGTTGGTGTGGTGGCTGCCGGAGGTAGAGGTCTTTGTTGTTGTTGTTGGTAGTGGTGGTGGCCTGGAGAGTAGAGGTCTTGGTTGTTGTTGGTGGTGGTGGTGGTGAGAGAGAGGTCTTGTTGTTGTTGTTGGTAGTGGTGGTGGCCTGGAGAGTAGAGGTTCGTTGTTGTTGTTGTGTGGTGGGTGGTGGCCTGGAGAGTAGAGGTCTGTTGTTGTTATGTGGTGGTGGGCTGGAGAGTAGAGGTCTTGTTGTTGTTGTTGGTGGTATGGTGGTGCATTGGGAGGAGAGGATTCTTGTTGTTGTTGTTGGTAGTGGTGGTGGCCTTGAGCAGAGGTCTTGTTGTTGTGTTGGTAGTGGTGGTGGCCTGGAGAGTAGAGGTCTTGTTGTTGTTGTTGGTAGTGGTGGTTGCCTGGAGTAGAGGTCTGTTGTTGTTGTTGGTAGTGGTGGTGTGCCTGGAGAGTAGAGATCTGTTGTTGTGGTGGGTGGGGTTGTGTTGCTGTTGGTAGTGGTTGGCCTGGAGAGTGGTGAGTGTTGTTGTTGGTAGGTGGTGGCCTGGGGTAGAGGTCTTGTTGTTGTTGTTGGTAGTGTGGTGGCCTGGAGGTAGAGGTCTTGTTGTTGTTGCTGGTAGTGGTGGTGCGGGAGAGTAGAGGTCTGTTGTTGTTGTTGGTGGTGGTGGTGGCCTGGAGGTAGAGGTCTTGTTGTTGTTGTTGAAGTGGTGGTGGCCTGGAGAGTAGGGGTCTTGTTGTTGTTTTGGTAGTGGTGGTGTTCTGGAGCAGGAGGTCTTGTTGTTGTTGTTGGTAGTGGTGGTATCTTGGAGAGTAGAGGTCTTTGTTGTTGTTGTTGGTTGGTGGTGCGGGAGAGCAGGAGGTCTTGTTGTTGCTGTTGTTGGTAGTGGTGGTTGCCTGAGTTGAGGTCTTGTTGTTGTTGTTGGTGGGGTGGTGGGCCGGGAGAGTAGAGGTCTTGTTGTTGTTGTTGTTGGCAGTGGTGGTGGCCTGGAGAGTAGAGGTCTTGTTGTTGTTGTTGTTGGTAGTGGTGGTTGCCGGGAGAGTAGAGGTCTTGTTGTTGTTGTTGGTGGTGGTGTTGGCCTTGTTGTTGGTAGTGGTGGTGGCCGGGAGGTAGGAGGTCTTGTTGTTGTTGTTGGTGGTGGTGGTTGCCGGAGAGTAGAGGTCTTGTTGTTGTTGTTGTTAGTGGTGGTGGCCGGGATAGGGTCTTGTTGTTGTTGTTGGTAGTGGTGGAGCCTGGAGGTGAGGTCTTGTTGTTTGTTGTTGTTGTAGTGGTGGTTTGCCTGGAGTAAGTCTTGTTGTTGTTTGTTGGTGAGTGGTGGTGGCCGGGAGTAGGGTCTTCTTGTTGTTGTTGTTGGTGAGGTGGGCCTGGAGTAGGAGTCTTGTTGTTTGTTGGTGGTGGTGGTGGCCTGGAGTGGGGTCTTGTTGTTGTTGTTGGTAAGTGGTGGTGGCCGGAATGTGAGTTGTTGTTGTTGTTGGTAGTGGTGGTGTTCGGTGGGAGTCTTGTTGTTGTTGTTGTTGGTGGTGGTGGCCTGGAGTGAGGTCTTGTTGTTGTTGTTGGTGGTGGTGGTGGTGGAGTAGAGGTCTTGTTGTTGTTGTTGTTGGTTGATGGTGGTTGGCCTGGAGTCTGTTGTTGTTGTTGGTAGTGGTGGTGGCCTGGAAGTAGGGGTCTTGTTGTTGTTGTTGGTAGTGGTGGTGGCCTGGAGTGGGGTCTTGTTGTTGTTGGTTATGGTGGTGGCCTGGAGTAGAGGTCTTGTTGTTGTTGTTGGTTGTGGTGGTGGCCTGGAGGGATGGGGTTTGTTGTTGTTGTTGGTAGTGGTGGTGGCCTGGAGATGGGGTCTTGTTGTTGTTGTTGTTGGTGGTGGTGGTGGCCTGGAGTAGAGGTCTTGTTGTTGTTGTTGGTGGTTGGTAGCCTGGAGTAGGGGTCTTGTTTTTGTTGTTGGTAGTGGTGGTGGCCGGGAGTGGGGTCTTGTTGTTGTTGTTGGTAGTGGTGGTGGCCGGGATGGGGTCTTGTTGTTGTTGTTGGTAGTGGTGGTGGCCTGGAGGTAGGGTCTTGTTGTTGTTGTTGGTAGTGGTGGTGGCCTGGAGTGGGGATCTTGTTGTTGTTGTTGTTGGGTAGTGGTGGTGGCCTGAGAGTAGATCTTGTTTTTGTTGTTGGTGTGTGGTGGTGACGGAAGTAGAGGTCTTGTTGTTGTTGGTGATGGTGGTGCCGGAGTAAGTGTTCTGTTGTTGTTGGTAGTGGTGGTGGCCTGGAGAGTAGTGGTCTTGTTGTTGTTGTTGGTGATGGTGGTGGCCGGGAGGTAAGTCTTGTTTGTTGTTGTTGGTAGTGGTGGTTGCCTGGAGTAGAGGTCTTGTTGTTGTTGTTGGTAGTGGTGGTGGCTGGATGGGGTCTTGTTGTTGTTGTTGGTGAGTGGTGGTGGCCTGGAGAGTAGAGGTCTTGTTGTTGTTGTTGTTGGTGATGGTGGTGGCCTGGAGAGTGAGGTCTTGTTGTTGTTGAAGGTAGTGGTGGTGGCCTGGAGGGTCTTGTTGTTGTTGTTGGTGGTGGCGTGGTGGCCTGGAGTGGGGGTCTTGTTGTTGTTGTTGGTAGTGGTGGTCGGGAGTAGGAGTCTTGTTGTTGTTGTTGGTGGTGGTGGTGGCCTGGAAGTAGGGTCTTGTTGTTGTTGTTGGTAGTGGTGGTGGCCCTGGAGAGTAGAGGTCTTGTTGTTGTTGTTGGTGGTGGTGGCCTGGAGGTAGAGTCTTGTTGTTGTTGTTGGTGGTGGTGGTGGCCTGGAAGTAGAGGTCTTGTTGTTGTTGTTGTTGGTGGTGGTGGCCGGGAGTAGGGGTCTTGTTGTTGTTGTTGGTAGTGGTGGTGGCGAGAGTAGGCCTGTTGTTGTTGTTGGTAGTGGTGGTGGCCTGGAGAGTAGAGGTCCTTGGTTGAGGGTGGTGGTGGAGGTGAGGTCTTGTTGTTGTTGTTGGTAGTGGTGGGCCTGAGAGTAGAGTGTCTGTTGTTGTTGTGGTAGTGGTGGTGGCTGGAGAGTAGAGGCCCGGTTGAGGGTGGTGCCTGAGGTCTTGTTGTTGTTGTTGGTGGTGGTGGCCTGGAGAGTGGTGCCTGTTGTTGTTGTTGGTAGTGGTGGTGGCCTGAGAGTAGAGGTCTGTTGTTGTTGTTGGTAGTGGTGGGCCGGGAGAGTAGAGGTCTTGTTGTTGTTGGTAGTGGTGGTTGCCTGGAGAGAGAGGTCTTGTTATTGTTGTTGGTAGTGGTGGTGGCCTGGAGAGTAGAGGTCTTGTTATTGTTGTTGTTGTACCTAGGTGTTCGCCGCAGAAGTCATGTATGCCATTCTCTTTGCACGATCAAAGCTTTCCTCTACTCTTTGTTGATCTTCCTTTTCCACTCTCTCTCTCTCTCTCTCTTATAGTTTTCTTTGACTTACATTGCCTCCCCCCCTCTTTTTGTTTACCTCTTTCTTTCTCTGCTTTCCTTTCTTTCTGCTTCTGTTTCTCGGTCTCTCTCTCACTTTCTTTTCACCTTCGTCACTTCATCAACTGTGCCTCCCAACCTCATCATTTTACACACACATCTTACTCTCGCCGCTCAAGTTCAACGCTTAATTACTGGCTACTGGAAAAATCCACCTAACTTAACTTACTCCTTCCAGGTCCGTCGCAGAGTCGAAAAGTAAAAAACAAGTTAGCCAACAGCGCAAGAAGACTTTTGACATCACATAAAGCAGCCAATTAGAGGAAAGATGGCGTGTGGTAAAGGAGAGAGAGCTCGTATCTTCATGTGGAGGATATGAAAACGCAATTACATCCATTGAAATTCTAGCGCCATGTGGCAACTCTTGATTACGTCAGCCCGGAGACCCCCACAAGACTCGATTTTCAGAGAAGCTTTTTTAATTTTAATGGACTATTTATATCGATAGGTGCGTGCGTGCGTGTTGCGTGCGTGCGTGCGTGTGTGCGGGTGTGTTGTGTGCTAGCCAAAACACTTCACCGTGGTCATAACTTTCTCGACGTTTTGATAATTTAGGTATTTATTCATATATCTTAATAGAAAGAATAGAGACATTTGGTGATCTACAGTAACCAAGGAACAATATTGGATTAAAAGTTCTTTGGAACACCTGTAGTTATTACCAACGGAACCTACTGTATATCTGTTCCTGGTCTGATACTTTTTCTATTAACTTGAGATTCTGCTTACTAAGGTGGATATACAGTATCTCAGAAGGAAAGACAATTAAGAAAAGTTGTATGTATGTATGTATGTATGTATGTATGTATGTATGTATGTATGTATGTATGTATGTATGTATGTATGTATGTGTATGTATGTATGTATGCATGTATGTATGTATGTATGTATGTATGTATGTATGTATGTATGTATGTATGTATGTATGTATGTATGTATGTATGTTTGTATGTATGTATGTATGTATGTATGTATGTATGTATGTATGTATGTATGTATGCATGTATGTATGTATGTATGTATGTATGTACTCTGCCTCAGACACATTACAAAACATCTCTCCCTTTCAAGAAAGTAAGTGACACAGTAAACTAACTAACTCAAATCCATCAAACATCATATCACTAGAAAATAATATTTTTTTTCTATGAGTGAGTCAAGTATAGAACGAGACCATAATAACATTGTAATCGAAACATAAAAGGCAGAATTTCATCGTCCATGTCTGTTGTGTGTAGGTGGTGTAATTTTGTCATATATGTCAGTCGGGAATTCTCATAATGAAGTGGATCAATTAGCTATGACTCTCCATTTGGAATTGCAGTAATCTTAAAACCAGTTAGAATTGATGTGGTTATACTGTATAAAGAGGTTGTCAAGAGGTAATTACCCTGTATTGTATTTCTAAATTCACGACCGATATTGGCACCAGACATGATATAACTGGAGGGTCATCCATTATTTAAGTCGCGGCGGAGGATTTCAAACACGAGGAACTGCCACTGAGGTCAACTGGATTATGTATGACCTTGCTGACGTCATAGTCACACACACAAACACACTGTCTGTCTCTCAATGTCTTCCTTTCTCTTTTTTTCTGCCTCTAGTTTCTTTCACACAGACACACACACACACACACACCCAACCCCTCTCTCGCCACACACACACACACACATTCTATAAGCTTGCTTCTTTTTCTGTTTTTTTGTATTTCTGTGTCATTGTTTCTCAACGCTTTCTTTCTAACCCCAAAAGTCACCCTTTGTAATATAATCCAAATTCATCACTGCCTTACAACCAGTGGCACGGACGGCCTTTTACAACACAACAGAAAGTGGCACGGACGGCCTTACAACACAACAGTGGCACGGATGCAATGGCTAAATACGCGGCGGCATGACGGCCTTACAAACACAACAGTGGCACGACGGCTTTACAACACAACAACAGTGGCACGGACGGCCTACAACACAACAGTGGTACGGACGCCTATAAACACAACAGTGGCACGGACGGCCTTACAAACATGCAACAGTGGGCACGGACGGCCTTACAACACAACAGTGGCACGGACGGCCTTATAAATACAACAGGCACGGACGCACGCATAAACACAACAGTGGCACGGATGCCTTACAACACAACAGTGGCACGGACGGCCTTATAACACAACAGTGGGCACGGACGGCCTTATGTTAATAACAGTGGCACAATGGACGGCCCATAACATTAACAGTGGCACGGACGGCCCATAACACAACAGTGGCACGGACGGCCCATAACACAACAGTGGCGTGACGGCCTACAACACAACAGCGGTACGGACGGCCTTACAACACAACATTGGCACGGACGGCCTTACAACACAAACAGGTACGATGGGCCTACAACACAACAGTGGCACGCGGCTCCATAACACAACAGAGTGGCACGGACGGCCCATAACACAACAGTGGCACGGACGGCCTTACAACACAACAGTGGCACGGACGGCCTTACAACATTAACAGTGGCACGACGGCCTTACAACATAACAGCGGCGCTTTGACGGCCTTACAACACAACAGGCGGCAAGGACGGTCTTACAAATGCCAACAGGTGCGGCACGGGCGGCCTACAACACTACAGTGGCACAGAACGCCTTACAACACAACAGTGGCACGGACGGCCTTACAACACAACACAGTGGCACGGACGGCCTTACACAACAGTGGCACGGACGGCCTTACAACACAACACAGGTGGCACGGACGGCCTACAACACAACAGTGGCACGGACGGCCTGCAACACAACAGTGGCACGGACGGCCCATAACAACACAGCCGCCAGTGGCACGGACGGCCTTGGCTAACATAACAGTGGCACGGACGGCCTACAACACAACAGTGGCAAGGACGGCCTTACAACACAACAGTGGCACAAGTGCCCCACAACATCATATAGTGGCACAGACGGCCTTACAACACACAACAGTGGCACGGATGGCTTCCATAACACAACAGTGGCACGGACGGCCTTAACACAACACAGTGGCACGGACGGCCTTACAACACAACAGTGGCACGGACGGCCTTACAACACAACAGTGGCACGGACGGCCTACAACAACAGTGGCAGGGACGGCCTTACAACACAACAGTGGCACGGACGGCCTTTACAACACAACAGTGGCACGGCCGGCCCATAACACAACAGTGGCACGGACGGCCTTACAACATAACAGTGGCAGCATGGACGGCCTTACAACACAACAGTGGCACGGCGGCCTGCCAAATACAGCCAGTGGCACGGGACGGCCTTACAACACAACAAAGTTGCACGGGCGGCCCTTTACAACACAACAGTGGCACGGACGGCCCATAACACAACAGTGGCACGGCTCTAACCTTAGCAACACAACAGTGGCACGGACGGCCTTACAACACAACAGGCGGCACGGACGGCCTGCCAGCAACAGTGGCACGGACGGCCTGGCTAAACACAACAGTGGCATGACGGCCTTGATAACACAACAGTGGCACGGGACGGCCCATAAACCACAACAGTGCGCGGACGCCAACACAACAGTTGCACGGGCGGCTTTACAACACAACATTGGCACGGGACGGCCTTACAACACAACATCAGTGGCATGGACGGCCTACAACACAACAGTGGCACGGGCGGCCTTACAACACAATAACAGTGGCAGCATGGACGGCCTTACAACACAACAGTGGCACGGGCGGCCTTACAACACAACAGTGGTATGGGCGGCCTTACAACACAACAGTGGCACGGGCGGCCTTACAACACAACAGTGGCACGGGCGGCCTTACAACACAACAGTGGCATGGACGGCCTTACAACACAACAGTGGCACGGACGGCCTTACAACACAACAGTGGCATGGGACGGCCTTACAACAAACAGTGGCACGGGCGGCCTTACAACACAATAGTGGCACAGGCGGCCCATAAACACAACAGGCATGGACGGCCTTACAACACAAACAGTGACGTAAGGCCTTACAACACAACAGTGGGCACGGGGCGGCCTTACAACACAACAGTGGCACGGACGGCCTACAACACAACAGTGGCATGGACGGCCTTACAACACAACAGTGGCACGGACGGCCTTACAACACAACAGTGGCATGCAGACGGCCTTACAACACAACAACAGTGGCATGATGGCCTTACAACACAACAGTGCGGCATGGACGGCCTTACAACACAACAGTGGCATGGACGGCCTTACAACACAAACAGTGGCACGGACGGCCTTACAACGCCAACAGTGGCACGACGGCCTTACAACACAACAGTGCGGCATGGACGGCCTACACAACAGTGGCATGACGGCCTTACAACACAACAGCGGCACGGACGGCCTTACAACACAACAGTGGCACGGGCGGCCCACAACACAACAGGTGCGGCACGGACGGCCTTACAACACAACAGTGGCACGGGCGGCCTTGCCAACACAACAGTGGCACGGACGGCCTTACAACACAACAGTGGCAGTGGATGGCCTTACAACACAACAGTGGCACGGGCGGCTCTACAACACAACAGTGGCACGGGCGGCCTACAACACAACAGTGGCACGGACGGCCTTACAACACAACACAGTGGCACGGACGGCCTTACAACACAACAGTGGCACGGACGGCCTTACAACACAACAGTGGCATGGACAGCCTTACAACACAACAGTGGCATGGACGGCCTGGCAACACAACAGTGGCAAGGGCGGCCTACAACACAACAGTGGTATGGACGGCCTTACAACACAACAGCGGCACGGACGGCCTTACAACACAACAGTGGCATGGACGGCCTTACAACACAACAGGCACGGCGGCCTTACAACACAACAACAGTGGCACGGGCAGCCTTACAACACAACAGCGGTATGGACGTATTTTATAAATACAACAGCGTGCACGGGGCGGCCTTACAACACAACAGTGGCACGGGACGCCTTACAACACAACAGCGGCAAGGGCGGCTCACAACACAACAGTGGGTAATGGACGGCCTTACAACACAACATCAGTGGCAACGGACGGCCTTACAACACAACAGTGGCATGGGCGGCCTTACAACACAACAGTGGCATGGACGGCTCATAACACAACAGGCACGGGCGGCTCTTACAACATGCGGCATGGACGGCTTTACAACACAACAGTGGCACGGACGGGTTTTACAACACAACAGCGGTGCCGGGCGGCCTTACAACACAACAGGCACGGACGGCCTTACAACACAACAACAGTGGCACGGATGGCCCATAAACACAACAGTGGCACGGCTGGTTTTACAACATAACAGGTGCGGCGGCCTTTACGCCACAACAGTGGTAGCGACGGCCTTAAAACACAACAGTGGCACGAGCGGCTCACAACACAACAGTGGTGCGACGGCTTTACAACACAACAGTGGCACGGACGGCCTTACAACACAACAGTGGCACGGGCGCGGCCTTTACAACACAACAGTGGCACGGGCGGCCTTACAACACAACAGTGGCACGGATGGCCTACAACACAACAGCGGCATGGACGCCTTACAACACAACAGTGGCACGGACGGCCTTACAACACAATGAAAGGCACGGGCGGCCTTACAACACAACAGTGGCACGGACGGCCTAACAACACAACAGTTGCACGGGCGGCCTTACAACACAAGAGTGGCACGGACGGCCTTACAACACAACATGCGGCACGGACGGCCTACAACACAACAGTAAGCACGGACGGCCTTTACAACACAACACTAGGTGTGGCATGGATGGCCTTACAACAATGCGGCACGGGCGGCTCTTACAACACAACAGTGGCACGGACGGCCTTTACAACACAACAGCTGCACGGGCGGCCTTACAACACAACAGTGGCACGGGCGGCCTTACAACACAACAGTGGCACGGTCGGCCTTACAACACAACAGCGGCACGGACGGCCTTACAACACAACAGTGCATGGATGCGCCCATAACACAACAGTGGCACGGGCGGCCTTACAACAACAACAGTGGCACGGGCGGCCTTACAACACAACAGTGGGCACGGACGGCCTTGCGAACATAAACAGTTGCACTTACGCCTTACAACATACAGCGGCAATGGACGGCCTTACAAACACAATGGCGTGCGTTCTGACGCCCACCACACAATATAACGGGCGGCCCATAACACAACAGCTGCACGGGCGGCCTTACAACAACAGGCACGGGCGGCCTTAACACAACAGGCACGGTCGGCCTTACAACACAACAGTAAAATAACGGCCTTACAACACAACAGTGGCATGGACGGCCCACAACACAACAGTGGCACGGGCGGCCTGCAACACAACAGTGGCACGGACGGCCTTACAACACAACAGTGGCACGGACGGGCTTTACAACACGCAGTGGCACGGACGGCCTTACAACACAACAGTTGCCGGGCGGCTCCATAAATACGCAGGCGGCACGGTCGGCCTACATAAACACAACAGTGGCACGGACGGCCTTTACAACACAACAGTGGCACGGACGGCCTTTTACAGGCAACAGTGGCACGGACGGCCTTACAGCAATAACAGTGGCACGGATGGCCTTACAACACAACAACAGTGCACGGACGGCTTCCACAACACAAATGCGGCACGGACGGGCCTTACAACACAACAGTGGTACGGGACGGCTCTTGCATAACACACAACAGTGGCACGTACTCTGGCCTTACACAACAGTGGCACGGACGGCCTTACAGCACAACAGGTGGCACGGACGGCCTTTACAACACAACAGTGGCATGGACGGCCTTACAACACAACAGGCACGGATGGCCTTACAGCACAACAGTGGCACGACGGCCTACAACACAACAGTGGCATGGACGCCTTTACAGCAACAGTGGCATGGACGGCCTTACAACACAACAGGGGTGCGGCACGGACGGCCTTGAGCAACACAACAGTGGCACGGACGGCCTTACAGCACAAACAGTGGTATGACGCCTTACAAACAATAGTGGGTATGGACGTGCCTTACAACACAACAGTGGCATGGACGGGCTCAACACAACAGTGGCATGGACGGCCTACACAAATAGTGGCATGGACGGCCTTACAACACAACAACAGTGGCATGGACGGCCTTACAGCACAACAGGTATGGACGGCCTTACAACACAACAGGGCATGCACGGCCTACACAACAGTGGCATGGACGGCTCAAGAACATAACAGAGGTAATGGGACGGCCTTACAACACAACAGGCACGGATGGCCTTACAGCACAAATAGTGGGCATGGACGGCCTTACAACACAACACAGTGGCATGGACGGCTTACAACACAATAGGTGGCATGGACGGCCTACAGCACAACAGTGGCATGGACGGCCTTACAACACAACAGTGGCATGGATTTGGCCTTACAAACGTCACCAGTGGCATGACGGCCTGAGCAACACAACAACGGCACGGACGGGCTTTACAACACAACAGGGCACGACGCAATCTTACAACACAACAGTGGCATGGATTTACCTATAAATACAACAGGGCACGGGCGGCCTTACAACACAACAGTGGCACGGACGGCCTTACAACATTGGGTCAGTTGCACGGGCGGCCTTATACCACAAAAATGGACGGCTCATAACGACAACAGTTGCACGGGACGGCCTTTACAAATAACAGTGGCACGGACGGCTCCATAACACAACAGGGCACGGACGGCCTTTACAACACAACAGTGGTACGCGGCTCATACCAATGTTGCACGGGCGGCCTACAACACAACAGTGGCACGGGCGGCCTTGCACGTCAACAGCAGCACGGTCGGCCTTACAACACAACAGTGGCACGATTTGCCTTGGTTAACAACAGTGGCTCTGGACGGCTCTTGGCAAGACAGCGTCAGTGGCACGGGCGGTTTACAACACAACAGTGGCACGTGACGGCTCTTAACACAATAGTGGCACGGACGGTTTTACAACACAACAGTGGCACGGATGGGCCTTGCTAAACACAATAGTTGCACGGGCGGCCTTACAAATACAACAGCAATGGTCGGCCTTACAACACAACAGTGGCAGCCTGACGGCCTTACAAATACAACAGTGGCACGGGACGGCCTTTATAGCACAACAGTGTAGCACGGATGGCTTTACAACACAACAGTGGCACGGACGGCCTTACAAATATTGTTGTGGGTACGACGGCCTTTGCTAACACAACAGCACGGATGGCCGCAAATACAACAGTGGCACGGACGGCCTTACAAATACAGTCAACAGTGGCACGGATGGCCTATAAATACAACAGTGGGTATGGGACGGCCTTACAACACAACAGTGGCACGGACGGCTTACAACACAACAGTGGCACGGGCGGCCTTACAACACAACAGTGGCACGGATTTGCCTAACAACACAATAAAGTTGCACGGGCGGCCTTACAACAGGCAGTGGCACGGACGGCCTTACAAATTACAATGGACGCATGCATAAACACAACAGGCACGGAATGGCCCATAACACAACAGTGGCATGGACGGCCTTACAA
>NW_024737042.1:18013134-18055634 GCF_018991925.1 Homarus americanus
CCACACACCACTCACACATCACACCACACACTCCTCTGCCACACACTCCACCCTGCCACACACCCACTCTGCCACACACACACTCCACCTGCCACACACCCCCACACAACACACACCCTCTGCCACACACCCCACCTGCCACACACCTCTGACACACACCCCACACACCTCCACACACTCCCACCACAACACCCCCACCACACCCTCCACACACACCTCTGCTACACACCCCACTCACACACTCCCCCACAACACACTCCCTGCACACACCTCCACCCACTACACACTCCCTGCAACACACCTCTGCCACACACCTCCACTAAACACCCTCCACTCACACACACTTCCTCTCCACACACTCCTCTGCTACACACCCCCACACACACCTCTGCCACACACCTTGCCACACACTCCCCTCCACAACACACTCCCCCACTACACCCCCACCACACACTCCCTCTGCTACACACCCCCCACCACACACCTCTACACACACCTCCACACTAAACACTCCCCACAACACTCTCACACACACTCCCCACCACACACTCCCACACACACTCCTCTGCGACACACCCCACTAAACACTCCCCACACACACTCCCCCACCACACACTCCCTCTGCTACACACCTCCACCAAACACTCCCCACTACACACCTCTGCTACACACTTCACTACACAACCCCCCACCACACACCTCTGCCACACACCTCCACCAAACACTCCCCACCACACACCTCTCCCACACACCCCCCACCACACACCCCACCACACACCCCCACCACACACTCCCCACCACACACCCCCACCACACACTCCCTCCCACACACTCCCCCCAACACACCCCTCCACCAAACACTCTCATCTTCACACACACCCCCACTAAACACCCACAACCACACACACTCCTCTGCCACACACTCCACCACACACCCCCCACTACACACCTCCACTAAACACTCCCACTAAACACTCCCCACCAAACACCCTCCACCAGACTACACACTCCCCTGCTACACACCCCCCACTACACACTCCCCACTAAACACCCCCACCACACACCTCTACACACTCCCCCACCACACACCTCTGCCACACACTCCCCACACACACCCCTCTGCCACACCTCCCACCACACACCCCCACCACACACCTCCACCACACACCCCCCACCACACACCCCCACCCACCACACACCCCTCTGCCTCACTCCACCACACACCCTGCACACACCCTCTCCCACACTCCTGCTCACACACCTCCACCACACACCCCTCTCCCACACACTCCACCACACACACCCTCCACAAACACTCCCCCACTAAACACTCCCACTAACACAAACACTCACTAGACCACACACTCTGCCACACACACCCCCACTACACACCCCCACCACACACCCCCTGCCACACACACCCTCTCCCACACACCTCCCCCACCACACACTCCTCCACTCACACACACCCCCCCACCACACACTCCCACTCAAACACTCCCCACCAAACACCCACTACCACACACCTCCACACACTCCCCCACACACACCTCCCACCACACACCAAACACTCTGCGAAACACTCCCCACTCAAACACTCACTAGACTACACACCCCCTCTGCCACACCTCCACCACACACCTCCCCACTCACAACACTCCCCCACCAAACACCTCCCACTAAACACTCCCACTCAAACACTCCAACTAACACACTCCCTCTGCCACACACCCCCACCACAATTTCCACTAACACACCCCCACTACACACTCCCTCCTGCCACACCTCCCCCACTACACACCTCCCTCCACTACCTCCCCCACTACACACTCCCTCCAGCCACACCTCCCTCTGCCACACCTCTCCACCACACACCCCTCCACACACTCTACCACACACTCCCCAACTCCCCACTACACACTCCCTCCACTAAACACCCCTCCCACCACACACTCCCCACCACACACCCCCACTCCACACTCCCTCTGCACACACCCCTCTAGCGCACACTCCCACTCACACCTTCCACCAAACACCTCCCACTACACACTCCTCTGCTACACACCTCTGCTACACACCCCCACTACACACCTCTGCTACACACCCTCTCCACTACACACCCCCACCAAACACTCACTCAGACTACACACCCCTCTGCACACACACACCTCCACTACACACCCTCCCACTAAACACTCCCACTACACACCTCTTGCCACACACCCCACTACACACCCCCACTCAAACACCACACTCCTACTACACACCTCCACCAAACACCCTCCACTCAAACACTCCCCACTCACACACCTCCCTGCCACACACCCCCACTCACACACCCCTCCACCAAACACCCCCACCACACACCCCTCTGCCACTCCCCACTACACACACCCTCTGCCACACACCCCCACCACACCCTCTGCCACACACCCTCCACTAAACACTCCCCACCAAACACTCACTAGACTACACACTTCCTCTGCTACACACTCTGCTACACACCCCTACACACTCCTCCACTCAAACACTCCCCTACCACACTCCCTCTGCTACACACCCTCTCCACTAAACACTCCCCACTACACACCTCCCTGCTACACACCCCTCTGCTCCACACCTCTGCCACACTCCCACTACACACCTCCTCGCTAAACACACCCTCCACTAAACACCTCCACTACACACCCCCGCCACCCCTCCGCTGCCACACTCCCTCCACTGCCACACCTCCCACTCCACACTCCCTCACACACCCTCCACTCAAACACCTCCCCACTACACCTCCCTCTACAGTCCCTCCACTAAACACTCCCTATCATACACCTCTGCTACACACCTCTGCTACACCCTCTGCTACACACTCCACCACACACTCCCTCTGCTACACACCCCTCCACTAAACACTCCCCACTACACACTCCCTGCTACACAGTCCTCCACCAAACACTCCCCACTACACACACCCTCTGCTACACACCTCTGCACACACCTCCCTCCACACACACCCCCTCCACTACACACCCTCCACTCACACACTCACCCACTACAACCCTCCCCAAAAACACACTCCCCACACACACTCCTTCCACTAAACACTCTCCACTACACACCCTCCACTACACACCTCTGCACACTCCCTCCACTAAACACCTCACACTCCCTCTGCTACACACCCCCACTACACACTCTCCACCAAACACTCCCACTACACACCCTCTCTACACACTCCCCACTGCCACACACCCTCCACTACACACTCCCACTACACACACCTCAACACACTCTCCACTAAACACCTCCCCACCAAAACACTCACTACACTGCCACACACCTCTCATACCACCTCCACTACACACCCTCTCTCCACACCCCTCCACTCAAACACCCCCCACTACACACCTCTCTGCTACACACCTCCACTAAACACCTCCCCACCACACACCTCGCACACTCCCCACAATCCTAACAAACCACCACACACTTTGCTACACACCTCCACCACTAAATACTCCACCACACACACCCCTCTGCTACAGTCCCTCCACTAAACACTCCCACTCACACACTCTCTACACACCTCCCTCTACTACACACTCTGCCACACACTCCCCACTACACACTCCCTCTCACACACTCCCTCCACTCAAACACTCACACACCTCTGCTAAGCACAGTCCTCCACTCAAACACTCCCACTACACACCCTCTGCTACACACCTCTGCCACACACCCTCAACCACACACTCCACTACACACTCCCTCCACTACACACCACCACTACAACCCTCCCAAACACACACTCCCACTACACACACCTTTCCACTCAAACACTTCCACTACACAACTCCTCCACTACACCTCTGCTACACACCTCCACTAAACACCTCCCCACACACACTCCCTCTGCTACACACCTCCACTAAACACCTCCCTCCACTAAACACTCACTGACCTCACATACCTCTCTACACACCCCTGCCACACAATCCTCCACCAAACACTCCCCACTACACACTCCCTCTGCTACACACCCCCTCTGCCACACACCCCCCTACACACTCCCTCCACTACACACTTCTCCACTACACACCTCACCCACTACACACTCACTCCACTACAACCTCCCCACTACCCACTCCCCACCACACACTCCTTCCACTAAACACCACCCACTACACACTCCCTCCACTACACACCCCTCCACAACACCCTCACCCCACTCCACACTCCTCCAGCAAACACTCACTCCACTACACAATCCCTCCACGCCATACTCCCTCCACTGTACACCCCTCTGCTACACACCTCCTCCACTACACACCCCTCCACTGCACACTCACTCCACTACATGAAGGTTCCAAGTGTTCCCTGAAGATGGCAGTGATGAGGGGAAACACTGCAACACTGAAGTCCATTTATTAACGGATACAGGAGAAACCAAGGGTGACAAGTGTGTGTGCTATGCACGAGGTGAACAGAGTCGCACTGAGACTGCCTTGCCATATGGCAGCCTTGGGGCAATGATGCCACATAACACGTGCAATGTTGCCACGTAATTATATACATAGATGCTACTGCACAGTAGCTATAAGGCTGCTGTTACCAGCACATGTAGCTAGATACATATCCCACATCTCCTCCCTCACGCTTCATAGTTTCGCCTTGAGTACTTTATCCTGAGCTGCCCGGCGTCGTAGGTGCACTGGGCGGATCCTCGTGGAGTGTAGGAGACCTGTCCTCGGTCAGGGGCCAGCAGGTGGGACTGCAGGAGGGAAGCGTTCTCCACCAGACACGCAGCCGCATCCTAGACATTGTCCTGCGACCGGCTGACGCACATCACTATGCCCACTTATGTCCCAACGTGTCGCCGGGGTCCTGGATGACAAGCACCACCCAGTGGCTGAAGAGGGCGGGCACGGCCGCCAAGCCGAGCCTGGCGTCCTGCAGGTGAAGCGGGCGCGGCGGTCGCAGCGTCATTTTGGCTCCGCTACCCTGCAGGACTTGGCGTGTGCAGGAACGCAAGAGCAGGAGAGGTGACCTATAAGGATCCGGGCAAGGAGCGTCCTGTGTGGGCAGGAGTATTACGTACCCAGGAGTCTCTTGTCAAACGCCCCACAGTCTATGCTGCCTGAAGGCCACCTTGAGGATGAGTGTGCTGACTGTCTTGACCGCAGCCTCAGCATGGCCGTTTGACTGTGGGCATGGGTGTTGACATGTGGCGGACTCCCCAACGCCCAGGAACTCCTGAGAGTCCCGCTGGTGATCAGGCTCACCGTCCGTCCACAGACGTACGGGACGCCTCAGGTCACGAAAGAGGTGCTGAAGTGGCGAATGGTGGCGCGGATGCCGATCAGAGCCACAGATACTACCCAGTGCTATCACAGAGCTGGTCAGGCAAAATTGCTCAGCTGTGCTGGAAGAAATCACCGAACACGGACTCGGAGCCCGGTGGGTTCGCTGCCGCACATGAGGCCTTGCTGCTGACTGGGCTGTATGATCTGTACGCCTCACAGGCACGACCGCGACCATATCCGCCAATGCGCCAGTATCACAGCCTGCCGGCGCGCGCTTTGGTGGCTCTGCTCCACGATGGCTGCCTGTAAGAAGGCCAGAACGCAACTACGGAGAGCTGCAGGATCTACCACACGGGCACTGCATAGATGAAGTCCTCATCTGCGTGCAGGTCGCAGGGAATCCCAGTCTCACACTCTCCAAGAGCTGAGAGTGTAGGAAATGGGCTGCGCGCCGCGTCCGGCTTCTCAAGGGCTGTGATTGCCGGTTGGCGATACTCGAGGCCTGGGTGCTGGCGGAGGACTGTACGCTGCAAGTGACGTATGTTGCTGATGAGAAACTGCCTGGTGCTGAGCATCTGCCCTCAGGTGTAGGGCGGCTGACTGGGGAGCGAAAGGACATCGGATGCACAATCCTATCTGTGCGCTGTCTGTAAAGACGAAGGCCAAAATCTTCCTTCAGGCTGGAGCGGGATTCCCGATGGCGTCCAGCTTAATAGTGGATAAGAATGGGGACCAAGGCCTGTACTGTGATGAGGTCAAGTGCTGTAGGCCACCAAGTATTCCTGCACTTCGATAAGGCCCATACCACTGCCAGCAGCTCCAGTCGATGATAGCGTGAGCGAGACTCAGCATCGTGAAGAATCGAGAGCCACACTGTACGAGCCGCAGCTACTTCCCTCCACCGTGATCCTAGAAGGCCCCAACCAACTCAGATTTTTCGAGGCGTCTGTCTGGAGGATGGTGGAGCGATGTCGAAAGTCAGTAAGGATAGGAGACCAGTGGGCCTCTTCACCTTATGAAGGAGGTCGGGTCAGGGGTCCACGGAAAGACCTCCTGGGGCTCATCAGGGGCGGAGGCCCGCAGCAGCGGTGACGTCAGAGAAATATCTGCCAGCTGGTTCACCAGGTCCATGAACTTGAGATCCGTGGTTGGCAAGTTTTGCAAAGTCCGCGGTGCGAATCTTTCCGGTCCGCAGCAATGCCATCCTTGAGTCGGTAGCCGCAAAGACACTGCAGGTGCCAAAGACGAACTTCTCGCATTCACAGTGATGCCGCGCCCACACCTGGTCAGTCACTGTCGATGCAGCGAAGATGTGCCGTAGTCCCTAATGATAGGAGGACGTCATCCACTACTCACGCAGCTGGTCACGCCTTGAAGTGCCACACGTGAGACAGAAGGCGTCCCCGTAGCAGCGAATCCCACAGGCCACGGCAAAAGCGAAGCGTCCGTAGGGCGGATGTCGGGTGTGGCTGATCCTCCTCTTCTGCGGATCTGCCACAACCAGAGGGCGTCCATTGTCAAGAAGTGCTGATTCCTTCGGGTCCACACTCCTGATAGCGTGCAGAGTGGGTGAAGGATGAAGGGACGGACACCTGGCTGCTGTTTAGACAGTCGGAGCAATCCGCACCCACCGTTAGTCTTAGCCACAGTGACTGAGAGGGTGCACCAAGGGGCAATGATGACACCCGGGCCACCATGGAATCAACTCTTCTGGAGTGAATCCCGAAGGCGAGAGGAATCAACCGGGAGTGTGACGGCAAACGGCGCATCTTCCCACAGGTGAGTCTCATAGCGTGACCTGCTATCAGTTTTAAGTGGCGCGTCCAGAGCCCTCTTCACCAGCAATCTGAGTACCTTCAGGAAGAATGCCTTGCTGTGCTGAGACGCTCGCTGTGAAGAGGAAGCAGCCGTGATGGGTGGAGGCGTGGGCGGAGGACACTGTTCTGGGCAGTTTGCGGGCAGCGCTTGGTGGCTGTCAGCTCTGATTCCCTCACACCCTGCTGGCGTACCAAGCTGCTGATTTGCCAGGAGTCTCGGGCACCACGCCTAACTCTTTGCAGTGCTCCCGACAACAAGGTAGCGAGAGTAGGCTGCGCCGATCCATTCGTGACACCTACCTGTCGCCGCAGGTGATCTCCGCTGAAAGGAATGCCCAGCGTCCGCATCTGGGAACCGTCTGCATTGTAGTACTGAGCTGCAGCGGTGGTCCCAGGCCGCGTTTGGTGAGGCCTCAGTTTCTGGAGGTGCTTCAGGCCTATCACCGCAGTACACGCCGGTGTCCGGTATCACTGATGTGACCCGACACATCACCCTGTGTGACGACGCGTGATGGTAGGAAAGGGTAGCTCTGGGGCGTGTGTCGAGTCCACTTTATGATGTAACCCAGCTGCTGCTTAGCTGTGGGCCATCTGAAGGCGCGCAACCACCCCGAAGGAAGTGCGCTGCTTTCCTCCTCGCCTGGGCGATGGGCTGGCGGCAGACTTGTCGAAGCTCCATAGCGACCGCACGCCTGACACTTGAGACCTCGCAGGCACCTCCTGTGCAGCAGACCAGCAGGCCCTAAGGTCACATCCACGACACACAGTGCCGGCGGCAGGGCATGCTCCAGGCCATGCTCCACAGCGCCACAGAAAGCACCTAGGCGGGACGTGGAAGAACCGTGGCAGCCTTCACGTTGTTGGCCGTTTCTGTACTGTGAGAGGCTCACAGCAGCCTGAGTGTGGCGGACTTGGTGCCTCAGTATGACCGACACATCCAGTCACTACCACCCGGGAGTGTGAAGGCGTCCAGGGAATGAGTCGCTGCACCAACTCTTGTCTGACACCCGTGAAGATCCCGTGCTTGATCCAGGGCCTTTCATTCCTGGCCTGGTGTGCCTGCAGACGTCGATCTCTCCGACAAACTCTCAAACGTACAAAAAGTCGTCAGAGGATCTATTCATGCTACTCTGGCACAGCATATGCTTGCTACTCAGCACAGTAGCTAGATCACAACCTACACTACACACCTCACTCCACTACAACCCTCCCCACCACAACCCCCACACACACTCCTTCAACACTCACCCAACACACACCCACACACCCCACTACAAAAATCCTCCTGCTACACACCTCCACCACACACTCCCACCCACTCAACAAACCTCCCCAACCATATACTCCCCACCACACACCTCCTTCCACTAAACACTCACCCACTACACACCCCACCACACACCCTTCCAAACACTCACCCACTACACAACTCCTCCACTACACACCCCCACCCAAACCTCTGCTACACACTCCCTCCACTACACACCTCACTCCACCACAACCTCCCCACTACATAATCCCCACTCACACACTCATTCCACTCAAACACTCACTCACCACACACTCCCAACTACACACCTTCCACTCAAACACTACTCCATCACACTCCCCACCACACACCTCTGCTAAAACTCCTCCACTAACACACCCCTGCCCCTACACTCCACAAACTCCTCTGCCAACAAACTCCCTCCACTACACACTCACCCTACTCCACAACCTCCCCACTACATACTCCCCCACTCACACATTCCTTCCACTAAACACCTCCACTCCATTACACACTCCCACTACACAACTCCTTCCACTAAACACTCACCCACTACACAACTCTCCACTACACACTCCCCACTACAAACTCCTGCCACACCCCTCCACTACACACTCCCTCCACTACACACCTCCCCACTACACCCTCCCTCCACTACACCCTCCTCCACTACACCCTCTCCCCTCCACTACACACCTCACCCACCACATAATCCCTCCACTACACAATCCCTCCACTACACACTCACCATAGACACCCTCCACTCACACACCTACTCCACTACACACTCTCCACTAAACCCTCCCTCCACTATAACTTCCCTTCCACTACACTCCTCCTCCACTACACACCTCCACTACACACCCTTCACTCACACACTCCTCCACCTACACACCCTCCACTACTCCTCTCCACCACTAAACACCCCTCCACTATACACCTCCACTATACACTTCCCACCATAACACTACTTCCCACTCATGCACTCCCACCATACACCTCCCACTCAACACACCTCCCCACTCACACTCCCACTCATAACACTCCCCACTATACTACCCCCACCATACACTCCCACTCATACACCTCCACTCATACACTCCCACTATACACACTTCCCTTCCCACTATACACCTCCCCACTATACACTCCCACACTATACACCTCCCCCACTATACACCTCCCCACTATACACTCCCTACCATACACTCTCCACTATACACCTCCTCCACTATACACTCCCCACTATACACCTCCCCCACTATACACCCTCCACTACCTACACCTCCACTATTACACTCCCACTATACACTTCCCCACTATACACCTCCTCCACTATACACTCCCTCCCACTATACCTTCCCACTATACACTCTACTCATAATACCCCTACTATACACTCCCCACTTGACCACCTCCACTATACACTTCCCTCCACTCATACACTCCCCACTATACACTTCCCTCCACTATACACTTCCCTTTCTCCACTATACACCTCCACTATACACTCCTCCACTATACAATCTCCACTATACACCTCCACTATACACTCTCACCATGCACTCTACTCATACACCTCCCCACTACACACTTTTCCACTATACACTCCTCCACTATACACTCCTCCACTCATACACTCCCCTCTCCACTATACACTTCCACTAACTACACACCTCTCCACTACACCCTCCTCTCCACTATACACTCTCCACTATACACTTCCCTCCACTATACACCTCCCACTTACACTCCTTCCCACTATACACTTCCCCACTATACACTCTACTTCATACACCTCCCTATAGCACCTCCCCACTATACACTCTCACTATACTCCCACACTATACAATCCCTCCACTATACACTCCCCACTATACACTCTCCACTATACACCCTCCACTCATACACCTCCCCACTCACACCCCCACTATACACCCACCATACACTCCCACACCATACACTCCCCACTATACACCTCCACTATACACTCTCCACTATACACCTCCCACTATACACCTCCACTATACACTCCACACACTCCCCACTATACACCTCCCCACTCATACACTCCCACTATACACTCCCACTATACACTCCCTCCCTATACACCCTTCCCACTATACACTCCCACCCACTATACACTCCCCCACTACACACCTCCTCCACTCACACACCTCCCCACTCACATCCCTTCCACTATACACTCCTCCACTATACACTCCCCACTCATACACCCCCACTATACACCCCCACCATATACTCCCCACTATACACTCCCTCCACTATACACTCCCCACTCATACTTCCTACTATAACCTCCTCCACTATACACTCCCTACTAACACTCTATACAATTCCTCCACTATACACTCTCCACTCTATACACTCTCCACTATATACCTCCACTATACACTTTCCACTATACAATTTCCATACACTTCCCACTACACACTTCCCTCCACTATACACTCCTCCACTATACACTTCCTCCACTATACACTTCCCTCCACTATACACTCCCACTATACACTCCCTCCACTATACCTCCTCCACTATACACCTCCTCCACTATACACTTCCCCACTATACACCTCCACTATACTTCCCACTATACACCTCCCTCCACTATACACCCTCCACTATACACTCCCTCCACTATACACCCTCCACTATACACTCCTCCACTATACACTTCCCCACTCACACTCCCCACTATACACCCTCCACTATACACTCCCCACTATACACTCCCCACTATACACCTCCCCCACTACACACTCTTTCCACTATACACCTCTCCACTATACACTCCCCACTCATACACTCCCCACTATAAACTCCCTCCACTATACACCTCCCCACTCACACTCCCACCATACACCCTCCACTACACTCCCCCACTCCTACACACCTCCCCACTATACACTTCCCACACTATACACCTCCACTATACACTCCCCACTATACACTCCCCACTATACACTCTCCACTACACTCCCTCCACTATACACTTCCCCACTATACTCCCTCCACTATACCTCCTCTCCACTACTTCACTCCTCCACTATTACTCCACTATACACCTCACTATACACTCCCTCCACTACCTCCACTACACCTCCCCACTATACACTCCCACTATACACTCCCCACTCACACTCCCACTGTACACTCCTCCACCATACACCCCCACCATACACCCCCCACCACCACACCCTCCACTATACACTCTCCACTATACACTCTCCACTATACACTTCCTCCACTATACACTCTCCACTATACACTCTCCACTATACACCCCTCAACTATACACCCCCCACTATACACCCCCACTCACCTCCACTATACACTTCTCCACTATACACTCCCCACACTATACACTCTCCACCATACACACCCTCCACTATTCACTCCCTCCACTATACACCCCCACTACACACTCCTTCCACTATACACTTCCTCCACTCACACCCCCCACCACACACTCTCCACTATACACTCCACTACACACTCCCTCCACTATACACTCCTCCACTATACACCTCCCTCCACTATACACTCCTCCACTATACACTCCTCCCACTACACACTCTCTACTATACCCCTCCACCACACCCTCAACCATACACTCCACTCATACACTTCCCCACCACACACCTCTCCACCACACCTCTCCACTATATACACTCCCACCCACACCTCTCCACTATACACTCTCCACTATACACTCCTCCACTCACACTCTCTCCACCATACACCTCCACTACACTCTCCACTCATACACTCCCCACTATACACTCCCCCACTATACACTCTACTCACACTTCTTCCACTATACACTCCCTCCACTATACACTCCCACACTATACACTCTCCACTATACACCCTCCACTATACACTCCCTCCACTATACACCCCCACCACACACCTCCACTATACACTCTCCACCACACACCCCCCACCACACTCCCTCCACTATACACCCCACCACACATTCTCCACCATACACTTCTCCACTATACACTCTCCATACACCTCTCCACTATACACCTCCACTACACCTCCACTATACACTTCTCCACTATACACACTCCTCAACTATACACTCCCCACTATACACTTCCACTACACACCTCCACTATACACCCCCCACCACACATTCCCTCCACTATACACTCTCTCCACTATACACTCCTCCACTAACACTCCTCCATTACACTCTCCACTATACACTCTATACACTCTCCACTATACACTCCTCACTACACACTCCTTCCACTATACACTTCCTCCACTATACACTCTCCCTATATACACTCTCTCCATTATACACTCCTCCACTATACACTCCTCTATACACTCCCTCCACTATACACCCTCACCACACACCCTTCCACTATACACTCTCCACTATACACTCCTCTCCCCATACACTCCTCCACTATACACCTCCACTCATACACTCCACCACACACCTCCACCATACACCTCACCACACACTCCACCACTATACACCCTCCACTATACACTCCTCCACTATACACCCCCCACTATACACCCCCCCACTACACACTCTCTATACACCCTCCACTATACAACTCTACCACACCTTCCACTATACACTCTCCACTACATACCTCCCTATACACCTTCCACTACACACTCTCCCTACACACCTTCCACTATACACTCTCCACTATACACTCCCCACTATACACCTCCTCACACACTCTCCACTACACTTCCTCCACTACACACCCTCCCCTATACACCTCCACCACACACCCCTCTCCCCCACACCTCCCTCCACCACACACCCTCCCCACACACCCCTTCCACCACACACCTCCCCATACACCCTCCACCACACACTCCACTACACCACTCCCCATACACCTCCACTATACACTCTCCACTATACACCTCCACTATACACTCCTCCACTATACACTTCTCCACTCATACACCCCCACTCACACTCCCTCTATACACTCCTCTCCACTATACACCCCCACACACCTCCACTATACACTTCCTCCACTACACACTCTCCCCATACACCCTTCCACTATACACTTCCACTATACACCTCCACTATGCACCTCCACTATACACCCTCACTACACACCCTCCACTATACACTTCTCCACTACACACCCCCTCCCCACACACTCCTTCCACTATACACTTCCTCCACTATACACACTCCCTCCACTATCACCCTCCACTCATACATCCCTCACCACACACCTTCCACCATACACTCTCCACTACACACCCTCCCCATACACTCCTTCCACTATACACTCTCCACTATACACTCCCTATACACCTCCACTCACCTCTCCACCATACACTCCCTCCACTACACACTTCCTCTCACTATACACTTCTCCACTATACACTCCTCTCCACTATACACTCTCCCTATACACTCCTCCACTATGCACTCCACTATACACTCCTCCACTACACCCTCCACTATACACTCCTCTCCACTATACACTCCCTCCACTATACACCTCCCCCATACACACTCTCCACTATGCACCTCCACCATAACTCTCCACTATACACTTCTCCACTATACACCCTCCCCTATATACACCTCTCCACTATGCACTCCCTCCACTATACCCTCCACTATACACTTCCTCCACTATACACTTCCTCCACTATGCACCTCCACTATACACTCTCCCCTACACTCCCCTCCACTATACACTCTCCACTATACACCCTCCTATACACCCTCCACTATGCACTCTCCACTATACACCTCCACTATACACCTCCCTATATACACCTCCACTATACACCTCCACTATACACCCTCCACTATACACCTCCACTATACACCCCTCCACTGCACACCTCCACTATGCACTCCCTCCACTATACACTCCCTCCACTATACACTCCCTCCACTATACCTCCCTCCACTACCCTCCCTCCCACTCCCTCCACTATGCACTCCTCCACTATGCACTCCCTCCACCTTCCTCCCTCCCCCTTCTCCTCACTCCCTCCCACTGCACTCCCTCCACTATACCTCCCTCCCACTATACACTCCCTCCTCCCTCCACCTCACCTCCCTCCTCCTACTCCCCTCCTCACTATACCTCCCTCCACTATACACTCCTCCACTACTTTTCCTCCTATACACTCCCTCCACTATACACTCCCTCACTACACACTCCACCACTATACACTTCCTCCACTATACACTCCCTCCACTATACACTCCCTCCACTATGCACTCCCTCCACTATACACTTCCTCCACTATGCACTCCCTCCACTATACACTCCCTCAAGAAATATACAATTCTTTCTCTGTATGGGTTTTCTGTCTGTTTTTTCATTCTTCATTCTTCCCCACTAGTCTTTTTTATTGCGGTGTCTTTCATTCTTCCTCTATCAGTATCTGTTTTCTATTTTTTATATCTTTTCATCCATTGTATCTGTCTGTTTCTCTATCATTCCATTTTGTGTATTTTTAAATCTCTTTCTATTTATCAGTCTGTCTCTTCTTTTACCAGTATCTCTCTGCCTCCATCTCAATTTATTTTTGTTTCTCCAATTCTATCTCCTGTCTCTCTCATTCTATCTGTCTCTCTAATTTTATCTGTCTCTCACATTTTATCTCTCATTATATCTTTGCAGCTCTCATTCTATGTCTGTCGCTATATCGTTATATATATAGTGGCGACCTGTGGTGTAATGGTCAGCATGCTCGCCTCGCATACAAGTGGACCCGGATTCGATCCCCGGGCAGGGTGAAGCCAAGGGCAAGTTTCTTTACGCCATTTGCCTCTGTCTACCCAGCAGTAATTGGGACCTGGATATTAAGCAATTTGCGGGTTTTGTTCCGGGGTAATGGTTAGCCAGTGCAGTTGGCGAGTTGTCCGGTCTTCTCGGACTATTCCTTGACACTGGGTCATGCAACTTAGAGTGTGGTTGTTGTGTTGGCTACAGCTTCTGCACCTTAAACAAATTCTCGCCTAGGTGGCCCAAGAGGAGCCATCCTCGTTACACGAGGGGCAACCATAATATATATGGTAATATCTTGGGTTTTAAGGGATATCTATCGTATCACCATATTAGGTGATGTCCACCCGCTCCAAAAAGTAACTTTAAGAAGGGATCCAATAAATTTCCATATGAACACCTCGACTCCTGTTGTTTCAGGAGGGTTGTCAAAATCCTTTGCCCGTTGTCATTTGTCTCACACAACACCTTAAAGACTACTTTTTTGGTGTGAGGACACCAAAATAGGGCGGCAGATTAATTCAGGGCAGGATGCAAATGCACTACAGGAGGATTTAAATAAACTACAGGAGTGGTCAGTATTTGGCAAATGAAATTGAACACCAGCAAGTGCAGCGTACTTAATAGTGGTAGAACAAATACTGTCAATGTATACAGCCTTAACAAAATCGAACTAGAGAAGTCGACTTGTGAAAGAGACCTCGGGGTTCTCGTAAGCCCGGACCTTCGGCCTATAAAACAATGCGTTAATGTTCGAATTAAGACAAACAGAGTATTAGGTTTTATATCTAGTGTAAGTAATAATAGTGCGGAGGTCATATTGCAATTATATCTTGCGTTAATCAGGCCGCACCTCGACTATGCTGTTCAGTTCTGGTGCCCTTATTATAGAATGGATATCAATTCACTGGAGTCGTTGCAGCGAAGAATGACGAAAATGATTCCGGGACTTAGGAACCTCCCCTATCAAGCTAGATTAAAGAAACTAGACTTGAATTCCCTAGAAAGACGAAGAGTGTGGAGAGTTATGCTAGAAGTATTTAAGAGGGTGAAAGGAACCAATAAAGGAGATATAGAGAAAGTTATTACAATATCCGAGCAGGATAGGACTCGTAGCAACGGATTTAAGTTGGATAAGTATAGGTTTAGGAGGGAGATAGGAAGGAACTGGTTCACAAATAGAGTGGCAGACGAGTGGAACAAGCTTAGCAACTTTGTAGTAAGTGCTGGGACGCTGGAAAGTTTTAAAATGAGGCAAAATAGATTCATGTACGATAGAGAGTGGTTGTAACTCCCGACAGGAGCTGCCATGCACAGGCCAACCGGCTTATTGCAGACTCCTTATTTTCTTATGTTCTTATGTCCTAAGGTAACACAGTCTTGTTCTTGATATACTCGTACGTGTATTTCAAGCCATTAATCACAAATGTATGACGTTTTATGGTAATCACCTCAAGTATATTCCATGCAAAATACATGAGATATTTTGGGTGGATGCTATTGAAAATGTAGCTGGTATCTGGTACACAGGCCCCCAGATTTGCCTCCAAACTCCCCTCCATCCCCTTTATTACTGTACCCACCTTCCTACATATCTTTTCATTCACGTTCACACTCACCCGCTCAAATTTTCTTCTATCTGTCTGTCTGTCTCTGTGTTATCAAGATGTGTTCGTTTATTACATCGTCTATCACTCACGTCACTCTCTTGTACAGGCTTTTTTTTACTCTCTCTCTCTCTCTCTCTCTCTCTCTCTCTCTCTCTCTCTCTCTCTCCAGTTAGGACTCGTGTGAACTTCCTGCACCCAAGACGCTGACTCAGGTTCTTGTCTTTCCCGCTGCATATGTGTGATGTATTACCTCTTCCTTGACTTGATTCTGTTCCTTGATGCTGTAGAAATTATCTTCTTTGATATTTTACCTCTTTATCCTACTTCTTGATTCTCGTCCTTGCTTTTCTATCGCCTTGATTTTCTTCCTTGGGTTTCTGTATACTTGATTCTCTTCCTTGCTTATCCTTCTTGGTTCTATACTTCCTTGATTATACTTCTTGATTTTCATTCTTGAATCTTCATCCGTAATTTCTTTACCTATAAATTATCTTCTTTGATTCTCCACCTTCATTCTTCTACTTGATTTCTATCTCTTGATTCATTTTAACTAACCTTCCGAACTATTCTACTTCCACTCACCACTTATGTACTCTTAGCTAACCGAGTGAATACACATTTTTCTATATGCTTATATACACGAAATTAATGAAAACATACTTGAACGTCATTAAACTGTATTTTATATGAACAGTAGTCAATCCCTCCCTCCCTCACTTTCCTTCTTCTCTCTCTCCCTCCCCATCTGTGTTCAAGTCATCTCACGTCGATATGTCAAGTAACACGTGTCATTTGTGTACAGTTGGGGACATTTCCGACTAGTACACTCAGCGTTGTCAATCCACCATTTGCGTGAGGTGTGAGCCCCGAGGGTATCAGAGCGTGAATCCGAAGACTCTAAGTTACTCTGTGACACGTGAGGTGCACACAATAGCCTAGGACCAGAATGATATAATTTGACTCATTGCATGGTCCAGCAACGTTTAGAGAGATTAACTCATGTACTATGGACACTTTTCATTCATCTGACGTGGAATGACTAATACCTATCCTGCAGTGGATAATGTAAGGCTGAAATAGTTGGTTACACAGTATAAATCTACCTCTTTATTTATCGGCAAGCAAAGTGTAAGAGACATTAGTATAATACTAGACTTTATGGAGTGTGGTGTGGTGGTGATAGTGGCCTGGTGCCTCGGATTCTGAGACAAGTCCATAGTCTGGCCAGCCGCATTTCAGTCATATCAACGAATTTACTACCTGTTTACCTACACAACGGGAGGAGCATCATCTCTGATTATTACATACATAATTACACCATTAATGTTGTATAGTATATAGTTGTAGCATACATAAAACGGATATCAATACCATTTCTCATCATGCAACTGCACATTTCGTCATTGACATGGTTTGACCCAAGTTGACATGAAGAGTATGCCTTGTATCCACATACTATAGCAATAATGTCTTATTTCTTTATCTCAATGACACTACAACCAAATGTAAGAGATCAAAATTCAGAGATTTAATATTTCTTAGTTAACACAACTGTATGAAGGTACAACTGTCCTCTGGTTTACATCCACAGAAACACATTCCCTCTTCCCTACGTCTCCTTACTACACATCACCTCGCCTTAATGCTACGTCCAGAAGACAGCCAATAGGTGTCATTGACGCTCTATTTGGTAATCTATATGTCACTTAGTCATAAAAGGACACCATATTGAGAGACCAGCCCGACCCTCTATCACCCCTAGATTATTATATGAGTTGTGTAAAAAATTTAAATAATAAAATATATATATATATATATATATATATATATATATATATATATATATATATATATATATATATATATATATATATATATATATATATATATATATATATATATATATATATATATAAATAAATAAATAGATAAATAAATAAAAAATCATAGAATCGCTCAGACCTGTAGCACAAGCTGGAAATACCACCCTAATGTGTGGTAACACATTTTAAGCATAATTTGTGTTTTGCTCGATGTATTTGTATCATTGCTTAATAAATACTTGACCCTCTCCCATCCCTCTAGCCCTCGAGCACCCTTACTAACCTCAACCCTTATAGCCCGTCCCCATCACCCACCCCCCTCTCCTTCACTCGTGATTGCTTCGAGCTCAGAGTCGATACTCCCGGGGTTCACACCTCACAGAGAGGGTGGATTGACAACCTTGAGTGTACCAGTCAGAAATGTCCCCAACTGTACATACACTACTACATAATGATGTCCAGTATGTCGACAACACAGTGGGGGCTTCAGATTTCATAACTAATAAGTATATTATACATTAAAACACCCGAAAGCTGATTTAATTTTTTCTCCAAAGGTCATAATTTAAATCTCATAACTTTGGAAAAGGTAAGCCAAATCGGCGTATGTTAGCTCCCCATTCAAGTACAGTTGAATTTATCTATGTTTACCTGAGGGATGGTTTAACATTTCTCACTTTTTCAGTCAAGTTCTCTTTGTTGAATAAGAAATGATGTGTCTATTTCAATTCCTCATTCAGAGATTTACTTTGATGTCCGCTTAGTGTTGTGTGTACTCTATAATACAACTCCTGGCCACACCAAACGTCAGGGTTCTAAGTGATTATTGTTGGTATTTTTACTGTTGTATATATTTTATTTATGACCATTTTTAGTTGTGCCTGTATGTAAATATTATCCCGAAAAAATATTATCAACCAACATTAATTTCATTGTTATTATTATAATTCCAGCATTAATATTATTATTACTGATATTAGTATGATTATGATTATCATTATTGAGCGTAATATTATTATTACTATCATTTGTACTATCACGACTTTAATAAAATAAAAGTGAAACAAGAATGCAACAATATTCAGGTAATTCTTGACTCTAGCTAGTGAGTCTTGCAGCAACATCCACACACACAAAATGACGTTCGTGATCTTGTGTTTGTTTTTTTTGTACAGATTCTCATGACACGACCTAATATGTGTATGTCGATATTCTAATTAATATTTGACGCCTCGTGATATCAAGTTTGTCCATGGTATTGTTTGGTTGATTTAGGGTCCAAATTCTTGAGAGAGAGAGAGAGAGAGAGAGAGAGAGAGAGAGAGACTTATTTAAATATGTGTTGGTGATATAGTAAGGTCGGAGCTCTTGGGAATAGTTCTTTTTAATTCACCTCACCAAAGTCGAATAAATACAAAGGTGTAATATATATGACATTATTGTATACCATTTTTGTTCTGAGTTACATCAAATGAGTCATGAAAGGATGTGCATGAATGCTACTGTGAATTCTAAATTTACACACACCCACACACACGCACACACACACACACACACACACACACATAAACACATACATTCACACACACACACACACACACACATCCCTCAGTGACCTCCACCACCAAGCACTGGAAAGGTTTGGCCGTGGACTACTGCACCACCCTCGCCATCGCCACCTCCTGCCACCTGCAGCCCCCCACCCAACTCTCGCAGTCCGCCACTACAACAAAATTCAGCCCATAAGAGCCCGTACCGATAGATATAAGAACAGCACCATCCCATCTATTGTTAAAATAATAAACAACTCCTGATTTATGTACTGCACAGCCCTGTAAATGTATTCAATGCATATTATATCATTATGTCTAAATTAAATGTAAGTCTGTATATTTTCAGCCACCGGCTGCAACTCTATTAATAAACCGCTTATTATTATTATTACTATTATTATTACACACACACACACACACACACACAAACGCTTTTCATCATTTCATCATTAAAAAAATCATAATTCCATCAACATCATCGCCTCATCACCATCGTCATCACCACCGTCATCATCAATCACCATTAAGCCACCTGAGAGATAACCTACATCATGTATGCATAATAATATTAGTTCCACATCACCAGCGTTAATATTGCAGCCATCGTCGTGTGGTAAGACGTGGACACTGTGGGAGGAGGGAAGATGCCCCATGTAACTCCCATAAGACGTTCTACCACACCACTGCACCACAGTTGATATTTTAACACTAGTCCTCTTGTCCTACGAAATAATTTCACACCGGATAAGGAATCTACAACACTTGTACACCCGCTCAGTAATCTTAAATATCATCTTTTTTTTTCTGGAATATTAAATATCCGTCGATAGGCAGCAGACAAAGATATATGAACTAAGCAAATGAAACATACAGGAAAATATCGCTGTCAAAAATATAGCGAGGATATTTAGGCGTGACACGCTAGCTAATGAAATCATCATTGGCCGACACACTACAGTAGTCACGCAGGCTACTCTGTATCCAGGTGTGACACGCCGTCTGTATGTCTGCTCGAAATATCCGTGTAGCAGTGATTAATATCTAGCAACCGAGAACTATTTCAACAGCCAGACTAGAACACAAGCAGTGAAATAAAAACAACATAAAAGGTATCGCTCAAACATACAGAAGGTGAAGAGAGTCAGATGAAGGTAACAAGCAAATATTCAGTGTCTACATTGACGAGCGTGACCTCTGCAATATCAACAAAACTCTATATTGTGTGAATCAGGTAATGGGTGCTGTCAAAAGTGTTCCTGCAGAATTCAATTTATATTGACATAAAAAAAAGAGTAAATAAAAACACTCACTCTGAGATGACTTATGATCTTGACCTCTGATAAATTAAATTGAATTGACAAATTTCAATCCATTTTGCTCAAGAGATGTACTTCAGTGTATAAACCCTATCACCAAATGTCCTCTTAAAAAAAATCATCTTTACATAAACCGTGGGGAAAAATGAAGTAATTCTGTTATGGATATAAGAATAAAAGAACAAAGGAACAAAAGAACGGAGGAAACTGCAGCGGGCCTATTGACCCATACTAGGCAGCCCGTTTACACCCAACCTCTATCGCTCATATATCCATCCAACCTATGTTTGAAGCTATCCAACGTATTCGAGTTAATGGTGATGTTTGGTAACTTGTCCACTCATCCACTACTCTATTTCCAAGCCAATGTTTACCTATCTCACGCCTAAATCTAAATTTGTCTAATTTAAAACCATTGCTACGAATTCGGTCCTGGTTGGATTGTTGGAGTACCTTTGTTATATCACCTTTGTTTAGCCCTGACTTCCATTTATACACCTTGATCATATCACCCCTCAGTCTATGTCTCTCGGGGAGTGCAAATTAAGATGCTTTAACCTGTATCTGTATTCAAGGTTCCTAATGCCCGGGAATGGCCTTGTCCTTATCCTCTGAATTCTTTCTAGGGATTCTATATCCCTTCTGTAATACGGTGACCAGAACTGAACTGCGTAATCCAAGTGAGTTCTTACAAGCGCAAGATATAATTTTAGGATAACCTGGCTAGTCTTGTAACTAACACTCCTTTGTATGAATCCAAGTACTTTATTAGCCTTGTTTCGAGCAAATCACATTGTTTACTTGGCTTAAAATTCCTACTTATCATGACTCCTAAATCTTTCTCACAGTCGGATTTCTCTACAACAACGTTGTTCATTTGATATCTGGTTTCTCTGTTTACATCTCCTAGACTAAGTACTTTACATTTGTCCACATTAAATTTCATTTGCCATTTTTCAGACCACGCAAAAAATTAGTTTAGATCTTCCTGTAGTTTTGCAGAGTCCTCGTCAGATGTAATTATATGCCCTATTTTAGTGTTGTCAGCAAATTTACTTATGTTGCTGTCTACGCCTATATCTATGTTGTTTATGTATATAATAAATATTAATGGTTCAAGTACTAAGCCTTGGGGTACTCCACTAATGACGTTACCCCAATCGGACTTAGTGCCGTTAATGCTTACTCGCTGTTTCCTGTCCTGTAACCACGCCCTAATTCATTTTAGAATACCTCCTCCAATTCCATGAGGCTCCACTTTTCGTATTAGGCTCTCGTGGGGGACTCTATCGAAGGCTTTGCTAAAGTCGAGGTATACCACATCATAATCGTGCCCATATCCACTGATTCGAAAACAGTTGAAAAGAATGTTAATAGATAAGTCAGACATGAACGCCCACTTGTGAAACCATGTTGGGAATCATTGATCAACTTGTGCTTCTCCAGGTGATTTCGAATAGAGTTTGAAATTATTGCTACAATTGATGTGAAACTGATTGGGCGGTAGTTAAAGGATAGTGATCACATTCGCTATCCTCCAGGATTCTGCTACTACACCCGTTTTAATGACATGTTAAACAAATTTGCTAAGGGCATACTAAGCTCTTCCTTTCATTCCATTAATATTCTGGCAAATATCTCATAGGGACCTGATGACTTATTAAGCTTTAACTTGTCTATTTGCTTACTAACATCGTTACTAGTCACTACTATCTCGCTTAATCTATTTTCTTCATTATGTGTGTGTACCTCTGTATAGTCGGTGCCTCGGGTATCATGTTTAAATTTTCTTTGGTAAAAACTGTTGAAATTTTTTTGACATTTAACCCCGTGCTGACTGCTGTGGCATTGGTCCTAAAAACATGAATTATCTGCACTTACTCGAACAAGATACAGGTACTTCTACTACTACTTTGCTGTCATTAGAAATCGAGTATGTCGATCATTCAGCTATCATACAATGGTATGAGTTATTAAGGATATCACCTACGTTGGTGAGTTCTGAGGCATGGTCGTTCACAAACGTTGCACATGTGGGGGACTACATCTAGTGTGGGAGGGGCGGCGGCAGCGTCTTTCGAGCGTTGGCGCTTCTCTGCCTCGTTATGCAGTCGGGCTAACTCGAAAGCATTGACACCTTCTTGTGTGATACTCCTCCAAGAGTTATGGTGTATAGTAATTGCCTCCCAGGTGAGGGGGTCGATTTGTAAATTTTACAGGTTTGTCTTAAAACTATCCATATACCTTTCAGTTGTCCGCCAGCGTTACATTTACTATTAGTTAGGTGACTGTAAAGTAGCTGCTTTGCCAGTCTACTGTCATCCATGCGGGTAACATGGCCAGTCCAGCGTAGTTGTTCATGGATAATGGTAGCTTCGATGCTCCTACAGTTGGTGTCAGCGAGAATACTGGTATTTGTTCTCTTGTCTTCCCAGTGAACTCGGAGGATGGAACGTGTATCCTGCATGTGACCCATGTCTCGCTGCCATACAACAAGGTGGGGAGGATCATTCCTCGATATACGTGTAACTTTGTAGATAAATTCAGCTCGCTACAGCTGAAGACACGGTTTCGGAGTCTGCCAAAGGCTTGAGATGCATATCTGATCCGAAGCTGAATCTCTTCATCGATGTCTGCGGTGGTAGACAGGTGGGAGCCGAGATACCGAAAGTTGGTAACATTAGAGAGGATAGAACCATTAAGCTTGCTGAACCAGGGGCAGGCTGAAAGAGAGTCTGATTCTTATGTACATTCACCTCAAGGCCGATGTGTGCATACACATCTGCGTAGGTGTTCACGATCCCCTGTAGGTCGCGTTCAGTGTTAGCGACAAGGGTAAGGTCGTCTGCATACTGAAGTTCAGTAATGGAAGCTGCCGACACCTTTGTTCCTGCCTGAAGTCGTCTTATTTTATGTTGAAAAGACCCTTCATCCGGTGCTCTATGTCCACCCTGCCGGCTAAATTGACACTGGCACTAGTAAGGAAGGCAGCCAAGGTAATGGAAAAGAGAGGTGGTGCCAGTACACATCCTTCCTTAACCCCCGTTTGGATGGGTAAGAACTCAGACCTGGTGCCATTGTGCAGGACACTGCCGTTCATGCCGTCTTGGAGTTGCCTCAAAAAGGCGATGAATTTTGGTGAACAGCCAAAACGGCTGAGGGGCCACGAGAGGGCTTCCCTGTTGACGGAGTCGAAGGCATTGGTTAGGTTGATGAAAGCCATGTACAGGTCACGACGCTGTTCTCTGCACTTTTCCTGTATCTGACGTACAGCAAAGAATATGTCAGTGGTGCCACATGATGATCTAAAGCCACATTGAGATTATGGGTTGAAGTTTTCCGCCTCAGGAAGAAGTTTATTTAGGAGGACTCAAGCGATAATCTTGCTAGCTACGGGCAACAGCGAGATCCCGTAGTAGTTGCCACAGTCTGACCGAATCCCTTTTCTTATAAATAATAGCTTGGGGGATTTCCTCCTTTTCCCATATTTTCTGCAAGAGAGATTGGAGACAGCTGGTAAGCAGAGGTCCTCCTGCTTTATACACCTTGGCTGGGATTCCATCAGGCCTTGAGGCTTTGTTGTTTTTCATCTGTTTGATAGCAGTAGCTACCACATCCAGGGATGAAGGATAGCTGAGGTGGGTCAGCTCTGGATGCCGAGGGACCTGCTGGGTAGTTAGGACATCCACATCGGTGTTTCCATTGAGCAGTGAATGGTAGTGCTCTCTTCAGCGCTGAAGGCTGCCCATAAAATGTATTAGTGGAATTGAAAAATTCGTGCATCTTGTGCTGATCAGCAAATTTTTGTGTTTCATATTCTTTATTTTTAAACCAGTCGTTCTTTAGATTGCAAAGTTCCCGCTGGGTCGCCGCTTTCTTTTAGCAGAAGGTATCAGCTTTGGTCCAAGACTGAGGGTTGTTCTGCCAGTCAGTTAAAGCAGCACGTTTATCATTGACGAGTACATTGATTTCTGGGTCATTTTCTTCAAACCAGTCCTGGTGTATTCTCTCGATCTGGCCGAAGGTCTCTCTGCAGGTTTTTGTCATGACAGTGTCGAGATTATCCCATTCGAAAATGGGAATTGGGTTGTTTGTTGTCGGGAAACGTGGACAAGATAAATCTTGATAAAACCACACAGGAAAAGGGTAACACTGGAGCACCTTAACTTTCGTCTTTATTCAAGACATCTTCATAAGCAACTGAATTTCCAGGGACTGAGAGGCTTCTATACACCGGGTGACCTTACAAAATATCAGGTCAGGTTCAATAACATGTGATCCACTAATCCGCACACCATCACCATCGCAAACGAAAGAACAGCTTATAAAACTGGGCGACGTTATTTGTCATGTCAAGTCAGGTAAAAAATATGAGACCCACTAATCATCTTCCCAAAATGCTTTCAAAGCATTATTAACCTTGGGCCACTGACAAATATATTTATGTAGCATATTATCAGTTTTGTACTGACCATCACTAAGGTTAATAGAATTAATTTTCCTTATCAAACTTGCTTCTCTGGTAATCTAGTGAAAAGTGAATTGACATCAAAACTAATTAATTCACATGGTTCATTGAGTTTCTTGAGTTTATCAATTAAATCACTGCTGTTATGTCTATGCGAATTAGATATCTGGCCTGTAAGAAGGGATAATATCTTAACCAACCACTTGGATAATTTGTAAGTAACAGAACCCACAGAACTCACAATAGGACGTAACATTAGGTCAGTAGAATAATAATAATATCAGCCATCTGTTTAAAAATTAATGTACCGATTGAACAATTAGGTAAAGTAGTAACAGCATGAAAACAGTCAACTAACAAAAGAAACCAGAAACAAATATAATAGCGAATCGTTGTACTGACCTTTGAAGATGACGTCATCAGTGGGGGGAGGTCTTAAACAAACATAATACCCAATTGCCTGTTGCGAGTCTCCGCCTCGTGATGACGTCACCTTTCATGGCCAACACAGCAACTTTCTCATACAACTAACTGTCGCAAGCTGTTTTCCCATTGGATGAATTTTTTCCCCACGTATTGACTTAAAATAAAAGGCGAGCCAGTTCACAGTTCTTCAACAGTTGGTTGGAATGTTCTCTCTGAAACTCATCATTGGTGCATAAAACGTATTGTGATGAAATACCATGTTCCCGCGACCTCCTCCAAGTGACTGGAGAGATTACAGTTTCCATTCATAAATATGTAAACAGTTGTGTCAGATGTCAATTGATGATGTCGATATATGTATTTTTTTTAAATGACCGTGTAGACCTGCGAGGCTTATGCTAACAGGATGAAAATAAGACGGTCAGCTTAAAATGAGATAGCTTGATATAAGTTTTATTTAAGATACAATAACAGACTTTATACTTTAACACTAGAAAAATCAAATGTACCAATGTTCAAACAATGTTATCAGAAGTATTAGCACTGTTTATATGCCTGCCAGACACCTTGTGCGTGCTACGTATGGCTCCACAACTGTGCTCTCCTACACCTCCTGATCCCTCCCTCCTCTACCCTGCTGCACCTCAAGACCCACTGTTATTTACTGATATATTATACTCTTTATGAAAACAATAAACCGAAGAACTGTATAACGTATTGTAAAGCTAAATTGTACTGACAAGTGAAAGAGCTCTCAACCACTCTGGATTTATCCGTCGGAAAATATATATGAGTGAAGCTGATACCAAGAAAGAAGAGAGAAACTGCCCATAATTGACCGAGCTGCATGACGCGCTCTCTCATATCTCTCTCGCTCTCCCTCTCTTTTTCTTTCTCTCTATCTCTCTCTTCATTTCTGTCTGTCTGTCTGTCTGTGTGTTGCCCATGCAATTGATTTCCTCGCTCTTGTCTTTGTTCCCGGAGGAATTGTAAGGTTGTGATGGCTGTGTCAAGGTTAATCTGCTACGCGAATTTGTTTTACCTTTTTTGTTTAAATATAATGAATCTTTTTTTTAAATTACTGGGGGCGAGAACAGAGATGACTAGACAGAAACACGAACAGACGGGTGGAGAGACAGATGAATAGATAGAGAAAGAGACGGAGGAGTGGAAATAGTTGGATATAAGGCGATGACAGTTGTTCACTGATAAACCTGGGAGATGAATGTTCTGAAAAGACAGGCTAACAGACAAATATATACTCTGATAAACAGCCACACAGAATGACAGACGAAGGCTCTAACATTGTGTGCTGCGGATATGTACAATATCTACTCTAACTCGGGCCATAAAGATAACGTCTCCTGTTAAAAGAGTCGATGGACGTGTTTAGTCCCAATACAGACAGATAACACAAGCTTACCACTCCTGGTCCCTCAACATTATTTATGAATTATGTGATAGATCTCTGTTTAATGATGAAGAATAGACGTCGGTGATATTCAATATTATTTTGCCCTAAGGTACAAAGGAGAGCCAGAGTCAGGCAGATTAACTCTCACTCATGTTTACTGCGGCAATGGTCAGTTTAAAGTTACAGTGTTTATTGTTTTGTTTTTTTCAACTCATGTAAAATGTATTCAAATTAATCCGTCTCTAAACTTTTAAAGAGAAGCGTGATCTAGCTTTAGTATATCTAATTCTCTGAAGGGAAAAATCTCTCTCTCTCTCTCTCTCTCTCTCTCTCTCTCTCTCTCTCTCTCTCTCTCTCTCTCTTTCTCTCTCTCTCCATCCATCCTTCTATAATTTTCCAAATAAACTTAATATTAATACATACATTATCAAAGGTGTGTTATATAATACGTTGTCAGTTCAGTTATTGTATGAAGGTAATCAATTGGAAAAGTAAAATCAATGTATGAAAAAAAAAGGCTGACCGTATTAATGATCTGCCTTTAGTGTGGCGACAAGTCAAACAACAACAACAACAGCAATAGGATGATAAACATGTATATCGTCACCACGGATGATACCTGGTCTGATAAAGAAGGTTACGTACCGTACTTGATTCATCGTGTTAACTCATCCCACTAACCATACCTCCCCTTACATCATTAACTTCAGGTCGTGATACTGTAGGGAATCTTCTACCTTATCTCCTTTAAATGATAGGATTAATTAAGTGTTTCTCTATAATTATACACTTTCCAACTACAGAACTCCTAACCTAACCTAACCTAACCTATCCTTACCTAGTCTCTATAATTTATGGTTCATAAAATTCAACTCGTGATGTTTATCATTACTTCAGTGGATCATCTGATAAAGAGTCCTTATAATTCAGTAATGGGTCATTTCCTATTATCTCTAGCTACCATTGTAACCAATAAAAATCTTCGTATTCGTACCTGGATACAGCACGTGAACCAATAAGAAAATTGGTATCTTTAGGTACCCCGTGAATTAATAAGAAGCCCGGATTCAGTACCTCTACCTCGCACGCGAACCAAAATGAAGCTTCGACTCGGTACCTCCTAACGAGCACGTAAATTAATAGAGGAAGAGCTGACCACCTCTTCCCTCCAATCCATCACCAATCACCACTTCTATACGACCTAGCTCGAGTAACCAGCGCCCCCACTCGCCAATCCATCCCAATCTTAGCAAGTAGACAGGTTTCCCTTATTCCGTCAAGTGTCCTGATTCCACTTTCCATTCTAATGCGGGCGAAGCGCGCTATGCAAATTTGTGAGAGATTCCTCAGTCATCCGTAGGTGCCAGAAGACAGGCAGCCAATGTGTGTGTGTGTGTGTGTGTGTGCGTGTGTGTGAAAGAGAGAGAGAGAGAGAGAGAGAGAGAGAGAGAGAGAGAGAGAGAGAGACTATATACCTACTGCTTCATGGATAGAACATGGTGCTCTGCTGTACCTCACTCATGAACTATTTTATCCTTGTTTGCTACTGAATTAAAAAACAAACAAACATTTTCATCACCTCATTAACGACCCATCATTTTGCTGGTCTGATACGGGCAGTGTGGATGCAGCCTACTGAATACTAAACCTTTAATACACAAAGGGGTAAGTGTGGTCGGCGCTACATTCGACCACCTTCACTTCCCCAAATAAGTCACTAAAACCAGAGAACCTAAGTAGAGGAAGCGAATACTGTATCTATTCGGCACCAACACCCCCAGAACATCATCGTTTTTAAAGAGAATTAAATCCAATCCACACATTATTGTTATGAAAGCTAGAGAAAAAATAAAGAGAACCTGTATATTATCTTTCTTAAAAAACACACACACATAAAAACGGTAAGCTCGTCTCCTTACAGATTACCTAGGGAGAGAGAGAGAGAGAGAGAGAGAGAGAGAGAGAGAGAGAGAGAGAGAGAGAGAGAGAGTGAGAGAGAGAGAATTTTGTTTTTGATAGAAAGCTAAATCCTTCGAGTCGAGTATTTTGGTACGGTTCGCCCTGGAGTTTGCAGCAAGTAAGTGTTCCATTAGGGGGGCTGGCGACGCTCTGTCAGTGAGACAATTACGCCGCGCCGCCACGGTGTGTAAACTTTTGAGAGGAGTATTTGAGGTGTGAGTTTTGTCGTTATTTTTGCAGATATTAAGAATGGTGCGAGAACTCAGATATATATCAGTTTTGAAGCAATAACTCTCATATACGATAGTTTGAAACAAGAACTCTCATAATATAGTATGACAACTTAAAGCAAGAACTCCGTCAGTTTTGAAGCAAGAATTCTCATATACGAAAGCTTGTAACAAGTACTCTCATATATGACAGTTTAAAGCAAGAACTCCGCCATCCTTAAAGCAAGAACTCTAATATATTCAGGAACTCACATATACATCAAATTTGAATAAAAACTGACTTAACATAAAACAAATATAGCATCAGCCATGAGGAAAGTACTGTACAGCGTCACCAAACAAATCTTTTCAGACATTCTCACCGTCCACGAATGAAAAAAGTGACGTTCGATCTTATGCTCTTTGAAAATATTAAGACAACTTTCAGGATGATTAAGATGCATTAAATCAAGGTCGAAAAAGCAGGATAAAACGAAAAAAAAATTCTCTCAAACGAAACCTGGAGAGCAGGATGTAAGTTGGGCAAGTTCTTAAGTAGACGTAAATTATTGATGATTGGAGATCGCTAGCTTGATGGCTGTCAGTGTGAGAGTTAACCCCTTGAATGCGATGACTCAAATTTTATTCCTTTGAGTATTATAATATTGTGCTCATAGGGTTGTCATAGTACTTAAGGGGATATCATCATCGTACTCAAAGAGGTTAAGCCATCGTACTCAAAGAGGTTAAGCCATCGTACTCAAAGAGGTTAAGCCATCATACTCAAAGAGGTTAAGCCATCGTACTCAAGAGGTTAAGCCATCGTACTCAAGAGGTTAAGCCATCGTACTCAAAGAGGTTAAGCCATCGTACTCAAAGAGGTTAAGCCATCGTACTCAAAGAGGTTAAGCCATCGTACTCAAAGAGGTTAAGCCGTCGTACTCAAAGAGGTTAAGCCATCGTACTCAAGAGGTTAAGCCATCGTACTCAAAGAGGTTAAGCAATCGTACTCAAAGAGGTTAAGCCATCGTACTCAAAGAGGTTAAGCCATCGTACTCAAAGAGGTTAAGCCATCGTACTCAAAGAAGTTAAGCCATCGTACTCAAAGAGGTTAAGCCATCGTACTCAAAGAAGTTAAGAGAGAGAAACCATTAGGAAACTAAGGCCTTGATCTTATTTCTTTTATCAAACTGTTTATTGTCCTATTGCCAGACTTTATTGTCCTACTGCCAGACTTTATTGTCCTACTGTCAGACTTTACTGTCCTTACTGTCAGACCTTACTGTCCTTACTGTCAGACCTTATTGTCCTTACTGTCAGACCTTACTGTCCTTACTGTCAGACCATACTGTCCTTACTGCCATACCTTATTAGGGTGTGTCATAGGAGGGAAGATCAGCTAAAACTAATGGCCCATCACTTTTTTGGTAGATTTTAGTGTATATAAACAGAAAATAATTTCAGTTTCAATATTTTGTAACCTTTTGCTAGGTAAATTTTAGCGTGAAATTTATCGAAAATCTAACGTACAGCTGTATTAGTGCATTACAATTAAATAGTGAACATTGCTTTCTGACTTCATTCTTTAACAACCCAACTAACAATATTTTTTTCTGTTTCAGATTCTGATGCATTTATAAGTTGATAATATTTGCGATGGCTGCTTGTGTCAGGACGAGGAACCAAAAATCCAGCCATCTCAGTCACTATCTTGGGTCTGGGAGAGAGCTCCTGAAGTCGGAGTTGCCTACATTGAGAGATGCTTTGAGATACGGTGTTTTAATCAGGCAAATCAGTTGTTACGAGTTGGGGATTTAGAATATAGTTATACGTCTACCCAGATCCCAACAGGTAACAAAAAAAACAAAACAAAGACAATCGGACTGTAAAAGGGTAGACAAAGGATGCGAGTTTTCGTTGTGTATAATAAAGTACCATAAATCCCTTAACAAAATATTCAGCTTATAAATTACCCTTAACCAAACTTAACCTAAACATTAACAGTATATACATATTAATACAACATAAACAATTTTGAAGCAAGTGGACGTGGGGGAGGCAATACAAGATACAAGTACTTAAGTGAGGAGCTGAGATGGCTGACGAGTAAGGCTGAGTATTGTAGAAGACGGTAGGTAGTCACTGTCCGTAGGTTTAGAGGATAGATGATCCTGTGGTCACTTCCCAGAGCCAAGTGCTCTCTCCTCGAATTGGAGCTCACAAAGAAGACTTGGAGGAAGTGACGCAACAACCAGGATATGGAGAAGGGAAACCCCGGAGTGGTAACTAAGACGTGTCATACTCGTGTCTCGTCCCTAGATGGCGTTGCTCGTGGTGCTGGGTAGGTAGATCAGGACAATAGATGGCGTGGTTCGTAGTGCTCGGTGGAGGGGTTCGTAACACAGTGAAAAGAACCAAAGAACTTACACAAACAAAGACATTGCCAGTGATATGACCAAAGCTGTCTTGGCACAGTACACTCTGGCTAACGCTCAGTTCAAGCCTCCAGTCATAACAAGTCAGAAGAAGATTAATGAGAGACTGCTAGCCAGTTGGGAAAAGGCAAGAGATATCTCTCTTGGGAGAGGAAAACTTGCAGTTAAGGACAGCTTTGCCAAGCAACTGGACCAGTTATTTGACATAATTACTTGCAAGTGCCCAATTGTTCTCTGTCCTGAGTTTGGATGCGATCGTGACTGTAAATCCGAGGCCCACATCTCCTGTATTTGCAAGCGTGAACTGAAGATTCCTGTGATCGAACTGGCATTTGTCAAAGCACAGAGAGAGAAGACTGGCAGTATAGGGGCTCTCATGATTTCTAGCCAAGATATTCCGGAGTCCAAGAGACAGGAGGCTGCCACAGAGAGACAGAAGAGGAGAAGAGTTGCCGAGGAAAAGAGACTTGAGAAGGCCCAGGGTGAGGTAAAAAAGGCCGATGATTGGAGTCAAGCTGATTCAGAATTTAATGACTTCCCCATGGCTGATCCGAGTGCTGACCAGGAGAATGGTGACTTTGTCCCTAACCCAGAAAATAATGATCCCAAACCTTCCAGGCATAAGATTCGAAATAGGAAAGATATCCAGAGCATAGCTCTGGCCAGCATGCGACACCACACTGGTCTCAGAGAAACTGCAGAGATAGCAACAGCTGCCTGGGTTGACGGTGGTTTGATAACACCTGATGATGTTCACCTGGTGATAGATCATAACAAAGTAAGAAGAGCTCAGGAGAAACTTGTCAGTAACCTAGAAGAGGAGTTTGATAAGGGGTTAAGAGAAAATGGAATCAATTGTTTGTTCTTTGATGGGAGAAGGGATGACACTAAAGTGTTCATGAAAGTTGGAGATTCTGACAAGTTGTTCCTGCCATGGTGAAGGAGGAACACTACTCCTGCTGCAGTGAACCTGGAGGGAAGTATTTGTGGCATTTCACTCCAGAGAAAGATGACATCAGGAAACCAGCTGAGATAGTGGCAGATAACATTGTGAACTGGCTCAGAGAGAGAACGTAGACCAGACCCTGCAGGCCATTGGGGGACAGCACCAACACGAACACAGGGTGGCAGGGGGTCATACAGTGGATAGAGCGATTGGGAGGAAGCTGGTCTGGATTGTTTGTGACCTCCACACCAACGAGTTGCCACTCAGACATCTGATCCAGGAGCTGGATGGAAAGACTCTTTCAAACAACAGATGGTCTGGTCCTCTTGGCAAGATGCTGGACTCTGCCACTGAGTTAGAAATAAATCCGAGCTTTGAAAAAATCACAGTTGGCCCTCCACTCGTTGAGAGCTTGCACATACTGTCATTGACGACCTGAGTACTGACCAGTACTATGGTTACATGATTTGCAGTGCCATCAAAACTGGGGTCATGCCTGATAGACTTACCTGCAGATAGGTCCAGTCTCACATTCTAGGTGGCTCGGGCTCTCAGGTTCTGCAGGAATTTGGGTCGCCATCATTAACTGAAAGGAACCAGCTTCACAACCTGAGACTTATTGTCCAATTCATCGTGAGTGTCTACTTGCCAAATTGGTTCAACACCAAGGTCAAGTCATCGTTCTCCGAAGGTCCGAGGCATGTTCTCTTCCAGCTTGAGCTCCTGAGGAGTCAGCCAAGGAAGGTTGTTCAGATTGTGGAGCAGACTGGTGAGGAGATCTTCCTGGTATGCTCATCCCGAGGCAGTTCTGCAGACAATGCTCTGCAGTAAGGATGAGGAGGAGAAAAGAGTGGCAGTCAAAAAGATCTTGGATATGAGACTTATGAGAGGATCTGGGCATGACGAATCAGTTGGTGACGATTCCTTCAGGGTCAGGAAGACTCCTGAAGTCAATCTAGGTGCCAAGACCCTCACTGATCTCATAGATCTGGATAACATCCAGGCTGGCAGTGAGCCCCCTCTTACCTGCAGCCTCACCAATGTTCAAGTCAGAGCTTTCCTGGACAATCCCATGCATGTCCCTGCCTGGCCCTCGCACACCCAGAGTATAGAGCGTTGTGTACAGCAAGTGAGCGAGGCCAGCAGTCACGTGTACAACCAGGAGAGGAGGGAAGGCTACATCCGAGCTCAGGTGGTCAGCAGGGAGGTGATGAGTAGAAACAGAAGCAAAAGACATGTTCTCTATGGTGTGCAGCAACACCGGGTCGTAGTAGTAAAACCGGTTTTTGTATTTGATGATTTTGTTTTCTAAAGGCATATTAAATTTAATAAATGTGTCAAGATCATTCGTTTCACTATTCTGGATAATTTTCATCCTAATAAATTAACCTGATACATTTACTTTACTTTAAATAAGCTATTTAGTGGTGTTGGTAAAAGGGTGGGAATACTGAATTTTCATAAGATTTCAAGTTAAAATTTACCTCGCAAAAAAATGAAAACTTTTCAAATCTGAAGATATCACATGATTCTGCACATAGAACTACATCATTAATACCAGGGGCCGATTTTTCAAACTAAAAAAAAATAAAAATTCGCCTCCGTATGACACACCCTAATACCTTATTGTCCTTACTGTCAGACTTTACTGTCCTTACTGTCAACCCTTACTTTCCTTACTGGCAGATGTTGTGTAACCATAACATGAAACCTTTCCGAATCCTATCATCTCTTTTCTCATTAAAGTCAAGACCGAGTGTGCCTCAACAAAGTGACCGGCCAAGAGTCTCACAACAGCGGGATTTAGCCAATACCTGCAGCAGAGGTGGGCGTGATCCGGAAGTGAGCGTGATCGATCACCTATAGAAGAAATATAATACATGTATCCTTGGGTGATCTGTGTCGTTGTATAGTGGCGGGGAAGGTGTGTCGGGTCGAGGAGAGGGAACATTTTGTAATCGTTGGTGGTTGACAGATGGGGATTGTAGTAATGGTGATGATGGTGATGGTAAGAACATAAGAACATAAGAAAAAAAGGAGTCTGCAATAGGCCGGTTGGCCTGTGCATGGCAGCTCCTGTCGAGAGTTACTACCACTCTCTATCATCCATGAATCTATCTAGCCTCCTTTTGAAACTTTCCAGAGTTCCCGCACTTACTACAAAGTTGCTAAGCTTGTTCCACTCGTCCACCACCCTATTTGTGAACCAGTTTCTTCCTATCTCCCTCCTAAACCTAAACTTATCCAACTTGAATCCGTTGCTCCGAGTCCTATCCTGCTCGGATATTATAAGAACTTTATCTATATCCCCTTTATTGATTCCTTTCACCCACTTAAATACTTCTATCATATCTCCCCGCACTCTTCGTCTTTCTAGGGAATGCAAGTTAAGTTTCTTTAACCTATCCTGATATGGAAGGTTTCCAAGTCCCGGAATCATTTTGTCATTCTTCGCTGCACCGACTCTAGTGAATTTATATCCATTCTATAATAGGGGCACCAGAACTGAACCGCATAATCGAGGTGCGGCCTGACTAGCGCAAGATATAGTTGCAATAAGACCTCTGCACTCTTGTTACTTACACTTCTAGATATAAAACCCAATACTCTGTTTGCCTTATTTCGAACATTAACGCACTATTTTCTAGGCCGTAGGTCCGGGCTTACAAGTACCCCTAGGTCTCTTTCACAAGTCGACTTCTCTAGGTTGATGTTGTTAAGGCTGTATACATTATAAGTATGTGTTCTTCCAATATTAAGTACGCTGCACTTGCTGGTGTTGAATTTCAGTTGCCATTTTTCAGACCACCCCTGCAGTTTATTTAGATCCTCCTGTAATGCATTTGCATCCTGGCCTGAATTAATTTGCCCCCCTATTTTGGTGTCATCCGCAAACTTGCTTATGTCACTGCTGATCCCAGTATCTAGATCGTTTATGTAGATTATGAACAATAGTGGGCCTAGTACTCACCCCTGGGGAACCCCACTGGTTACACGGCCCCACTCAGATTTAACACCATCTACGCTGACCCTCTGCGCTCTATCGGTGAGCCATGATTTTATCCAATTTAAAACTTTCCCCTCGATACCATGAGCCTTAATTTTTCTCAGAAGCCTCTGATGTGGTACTCTGTCAAATGCTTTGCTAAAGTCTAAGTAAATAACATCGTAATTTTCGTCATTATCTACTACCTCGAAGACTTTCCTGAAAAACGTTAGCAGATTTGTTAGACAAGATTTTCCCTTTGTAAACCCATGTTGAGAGTCGTAGATTAATTTGCTTTTCTCTAGATGCGATCGGATGCTATCTGCTATAATTGATTCAAGAAATTTGCCCACTACTGAAATCAAACTGATCGGTCGGTAATTTGACGCTGATGCTCTGTCTCCCTTTTCGAATATGGGTGCTACATTTGCCTGTTTCCACAAGTCTGGCACAACTCCAGTGTCTAATGATTCTGTAAATAAGTTTACGAGGGGTCAGCTAATCTGTTCCCTACACTCTTTCAAGACACGAGGGAAAATTTCATCCGGCCCTGGGGATTTTGTTTTCTTCAGTTTATTTATCTTCTTAAGAACATCCTCTTTTCTGATAGCGATATTCTTTAATTTCTCTTCTTCCTTTCCCTTAAATATCAGTTCCATCTCTGGAATTTCATCGCAAATTTCTTCTGTGAAAACTGATAAGAAGTAGCTGTTCAATGCTTTGCTTATTTCTTCACTGCCATTTATCACTTCTCCTCTCCCTGACTTTAAAGGCCCAACTTTGTCCTTGACCTTTGTCCTATATACCTGGAAAAATCCCTTGGGATTCGCCTTGGATTCTCTTGCTATTTTGATTTCATAGTCTCTCTTTGCTTTCCTTACATTTTTCTTAACATTCCTAGATAGTTCATTATACCTATTTCTGAGCTGCTCCTCCCCTCCCTTTAATTTCTTATATATTCCTTTCTTTATTCCTATGTCATGTTTAAGTTTTCTGGTCATCCACCTTGGCTCATTCTTATTTGACCTAATTTTTCTGTATGGTATATTTTGTTCTTGTGCTTTATGTAGTATATTAGTGAATATATTATAGTCATGATCAATTGTTGTGTCATCTATGACCTCACCCCTTCCTACTGGGGACTGACGTGACTGTTCCCAGGTGACCTCACCTAGGTACCTTCTTAACCCCTGATAATCCGCCAACCGAAAGTTTGGGGCTCTGACCATATTGTCATTGTTTTTCGTTTCCCAATTTAGGGTGAACTTGATTTCTCTGTGATCACTGTTACCTAGCTCTTCCTCTACTGTGATATCTCTGATAATATTTTCTTTATTTGTTAAGACTAGGTCTAATATATTGTCACCTCTAGTAGGTTCTGTAATTAGTTGTTTCAAAAAATTGTCCTGTACTGCATCTAGGAAGTCTTCAGATTCATAGTCGCCTACAATGTTGTCCCAGTCAATATTTCTGAAGTTGAAATCCCCCATAATGCATAGGTTGTTATATTTTGCTGCCCTACTCATTTCCTGCCATATGGGCTGAGCTGCTTCTTTGCCAAGACTTGGGGGCCTGTAAATCACTCCCATAATTAGTTTTTCTCTTCCTTCCGTGATTTCTACCCACACAGACTCGGTTCCTATTTCACCCTTTATTGAATTATTAATACAACATTTTAATGTATCCTTGACGAAGAGTGCGACCCCTCCCCCCTTCCTACCTTCCCTGTCTTTGTGAAAAAGGTTGTACCCTTCTATGTGGTACTCTGATAAAAAAATTTTGCTCGCCAGATTCATCCAAGTTTCGGTGATTGCTATGACGTCTACATTCTCGGTACATACAACCGCTCTCAGCAAGTCTATTTTATTTCTAACGCTCCTACTGTTTGTATAGTATACATTTAAACCTACCCTTCCCTGGTCCTGTTTTACCCCTTGTCCTGAGCAAATAATTTTACTTCCCAGGACCTGCTTGTTTTTTGACTCCCACTTTCCCAGACCTCTCTCTACTGGCGAAACCCCCCCTTCGGAGTGACAAATTCACGCTCCAGGGATGCAGACAACGTCTTTACCCCCTCACGAGACAAGTGTACTCCGTCGCGACTGTACAGGTAGTCGTTGTCATAGAATCGTTGCCAGTTATCAATGAATGCCCAACCATTGTTTGCACAATGTTTTTCCAGTCGGCAATTTATAGCAATTGCCCTGGACAGCCATTCACGACCAACCCCTCTTCTAGGCAAGACACCACATACTATAGGGATCCCTCCCCTATCTCTAATCTTCCCCAGCGCCTCCCTATACCTCTTGAGAAGTTCCTCACTCCTAACCTTACCTATGTAGTTTCCTCCCACACTACGACACACTACTGGATTGGTACCCTCCCCTGACAAAACCCTGTCTAACCTCTCGGCTACATGCCCTATCCCAGCCCCAGGAAAACACACCCTAGTCCTACGTTTCATAAGAACAGAAGAACATAAGAAAATAAGGAGTCTGCAATAGGCCGGTTGGCCTGTGCATGGCAGCTCCTGTCGAGAGTTACTACCACTCTCTATCATCCATGAATCTATCTAGCCTCCTTTTGAAACTTTCCAGAGTTCCCGCACTTACTACAAAGTTGCTAAGCTTGTTCCACTCGTCCACCACCCTATTTGTGAACCAGTTTCTTCCTATCTCCCTCCTAAACCTAAACTTATCCAACTTGAATCCGTTGCTCCGAGTCCTATCCTGCTCGGATATTATAAGAACTTTATCTATATCCCCTTTATTGATTCCTTTCACCCACATAATACTTCTATCATATCTCCCCGCACTCTTCGTCTTTCTAGGGAATGCAAGTTAAGTTTCTTTAACCTATCCTGATATGGAAGGTTTCTAAGTCCCTGAATCATTTTTGTCATTCTTCGCTGCACCGACTCTAGTGAATTTATATCCATTCTATAATAGGGGTAACCAGAACTGAACCGCATAATCGAGGTGCGGCCTAACTATCTCTCGCACAAAAAGCCCGATCTACAAACCTCACCTGGCTGTCCCCAACTACCACGTCCTTACCTGTGGGCAGGGTTTGTATAACTGGCACGAATGAATGATAGTTTTGGTAGCGATAAGAATAGATAATCTCTTGAAAATTATTTGAGTTATATAGTACATGGACCTTCGTCAATAACTACAAAGGTGAAAGTTGTTAATATAAATCACACAACACTCTAAAAAGCTGTAAAAACGAGAAACGTTTAATAAAAGAAAATAAATTTTGTATCTCGTAATGTGGTCAATATTTTCCGAGTAAAATAGAAACACGCTTCCTCCCCGGCGGGACCGGAGAAGGGAGGTCAGGCGTGATAGTCCCGGAGAGCGCCTCGCCGCCCTCAACCTGGCGTGATAAGGGCGCCTAATAGGTCATAACGTGGCGTAATGGGTTATCGCCCAGGCCCCGTAGGGAGACAGATAAGCACCTCCCCCTTACCCTCTCCTCTCCTACCCTTTCTTTCTCTGCCCATCCTCTCTCCCTATGAACTTTGCTGTGATCTTGTAAATGTCATTACCACATATTATACCACCTGGGTTAAGTCAAGGAAGAAGGGGGGCAGCACTAAACCACCTCTGTGGACACATGACCCCCATCCTCACCAAAGAAGGAGAGAATGTAAAACAGCTTGCCAACACTTATAAGCAAAATAAAACTAGTGATAACCTCTTGGCGTTCCTCAAAGCTAACAGAGAATTTCGTGAACTCAAAGGTCAGGTGAGAAACACCTATTGGGAACAATTCTTACAGGGGATTAATAGAACAACCACTCTAGCAGAAATGTGGAACAAAATTAGAGCCATTACTAAGTCACCCACCCCAGTCCAGCTTCATCACAGCCCTGCAGAATATGCTGACATGCTATTAGACCAATGGTCTAGTGTGTCACAAATCACTTCCCTGTCTCCTGGCATACAACAATATCTTAACACCTCACACATTAATAGGGGTTTCAATATTGAAATAGCCTGTTCCTCACCAGACCTTACCGACCAGTTTCCTATAACGCACCACGAACTAACAACAGCACTAATGAAAGGTGAGTCATCCTCCTCTGGTGAGGATGGCATAACCTATAACACCCTGAGATTGTTGAATGAGATCCCTAACCATCCACTGCTTGACCTGTATCAAATGAGCCTCACACAGGGTATTCTGCCTAAGATATGGACTCATGGAAACATAGTTCCAATCCCTAAAGCTAATTCTCCAAACTTCAGGCCAATTTCACTCACATCCTGTATGTGTAAAGTCCTTGAAAGAGTTGTTCTAAACCGTCTCATGTTTCAAGTCAAAGACAAACTCGCCCCTAATCTGTACGGGTTCATGCCCGGGCGTAGCACACAGACATGCTTTGTAGAATATCTTGTTCACTCAAAAGATAAGACACAAACAGCCTTCATAGACCTTAAATGAGCCTTTGATGTAGCTAATAGAGACATTATACTTGAGCAACTAGCTAATTTTGGCATACAAGGTAACCTCCTGACATGGATAAAGGGTTATCTGTCCAACAGGTATGCCAGTGTTCTGTTTAGGGGAGTTAAAAGTACCAGAATGAGATCATTTGAGCTGGGCACGCCTCAGGGAGGAGTGTTAAGTCCTATGCTCTTTAATATACTGATGCACAAGCTTATTGCTGACATTCCAGTTCAGCCAAACGAAGCCGTAATATGCTATGCTGATGATATCTGCATTATGACACACACCAAACTCAGGCTCCAAGCCTTGCTGGATGTATTTGCTCGGAGAACTGTTGAATGCGGTCTCATAATATCTGTTGACAAGACGAGGGTCCTCAATCATCGTCCTGCCCACCCTCTGCCTCTTGACTATAACATTAACAGCATGCCCTTGGAACTATGTAGCTCCTATAAATATCTTGGAATTTGTGTGAATGATGCAAACTTTGTCAGCAACCTTCGTGACAAACTAATGCAGCGTATTATACCCCTCAGAACCCTTGTTGGCAAGGGCTATGGAATTAACATCACCTATGCTCGTACAATCTATCTTCAATTCATTCGTTCTGTAGTTGACTATCATGCTCTCCATCCTGTGACTATTCCGCCTAAACAACTCAACAGCCTTGAGGTAGTGCAAAATGAAGCCATGCCCATCATCCTAGGTTGCCCAAAATCAACCAGAATTGTAAACATTGGGAAAGAGCTCGGACTGCCCTCCCTATCTGAGAGGATAGCTCTACTTAATACCATGTTTTGTGTCAAAGTTTTGAAGAACAATGGTTCTCAAACTACAGCTCCAACTGAGTTGATGTTCTATCTAAGTAATCCCGACCATCTCTCCAACTTTCCACAAAAGACTCTCTTTGGGGCGTGGCTTCATAAAAGTGTTGCAGATCTCTTGAAACTGAATGTCCCAATCACCCCAGACGAACCTATTAATGCCATTCCTCCTTGGCTGGATATATCAGTTCCTATTAATTACACTCCTGTTGGTAGTAAGCAAATGTTAAGCACCGATGTGGTGAGATGTGTCACACTAGAAACTATTAACAGACACATAGAGAGTATTAAATCAAGTGAATGTTATGCTTTTACTGATGGTTCTGTGCAGAAAACACAGGTAGAACAGGCTATGCAATTGTAATATATAAAGAAAAAGAGATGATAGTGTCAAACAAACAAAGGCTGAACAACTGGGCCAGCACAACACAAACTGAACTAACTGGAATCTACTTAGCCACAGACTACCTCAAAGAAAATGGACGTGGGGTGATATTCTGTGACTCTCAAAGTGCTTTGAAATCAATGAACAGCCCGTCAGGCTCTATGTCTAAAGTTGCATGTGATATTAAAAGGAATGTGATAACTGCCAATGAGAACAACTTTCGTATCGAATTTGTCTGGATTCCGTCCCATGTTGGAATCAGGTATCATGACCGTGCTGATAGACTGGCCAATGAGGCACGTAAGAAAGAAAATGTTGACCGTGACCTTGGCCTGTCCAATGCTGTAATTAAAAACATTCAAGTCAGAATCATGAACTCTGGTCTAGAAAAAGTGAGAAATGCAGAGAGACCTGACAGTCGTAGCATTAGTAAATATGACAAATTTTGTGACAAGAGGTACCGGTATGGCCAGCATAAGGATAGAACCAGACAATGTGATGTAGTCGTGGCCAGAATTAGGCTAGGATACA
>NW_024737042.1:18060634-18079410 GCF_018991925.1 Homarus americanus
CAAGCAGTATTGTTGTACCAATACCGAAACCAGGACAGCCTGATGCTTTTCGTCCCATATCATTAACCAGCTGCCTGTGTAAAACCTTTGAGAGGATGGTTCTTGGCAGACTCTTATATAGAATCAGAGAACACATGTCTCCTAACATAAATGGCTTCACCCATGGTAAAGGTGTACATAATTGCATCACCACATTCCTAACTGTGCATGGTGATGAAAGGCACAGATACACCACATTTCTTGACCTAAAAGCCTCATTTGATATTGCCAATAGGTAACTGATATTGTACGAACTAGCCAAAATGGATATAGGAGGTAGGCTGTTACACTGGATAAGTGGTTACCTAACCGACAGAAAGGCTGCTGCACTGTTTCAGGGTTACAAAAGAGAAGTTATATGCAACTTGGTACCCCTCAAGGTGGAGTACTTAGCCCCACTTTGTTCAATGTTCTTATGAATGTATTATTAAATTCAATACCAGACAACCCCAGCAATATCACAATCAGCTATGCTGACGATATTCTTATACATACTAAAACTCATCATTGAAATGCAAGCCACCACGAACCCATTTATACTTGACACTGTGAGAACCTCGGTCTTATTATCACTGAAAACAGGTGTTCAACAAACAAGCTGGTAACCACAAACGCGGCTTGCTGAAATTCAAGATAGGTAGCAACACTATTGACCATGTTCTTCTTTTAAATATCTTGGTGTTTCCGTCCTTTGTACCCTACCTGCCATGCAACAGCTAACCGCCAATACTGACAGACTGAGACACTCTTAGAGGTGTAGCAGGGGTACAGCCCGCACTATGGTCACTAATATTAAAATTGTTAAAACAATGTACCTAGGCTATAAAATCTCCCGATGAATTACGCACCAGCCTGGTCATTCGTGAGCAGGAAGGCTGACAAGCTCGAGAAAATGCAAATAAAGCCTCAATTATCTGGGATGTCCCATGAGCACTAAAATTGCCCAATATGAGAAGCAGTGGAATTGTACCCAGTGTTAAAGATAGAATAATTAAAGTCAACCTCATGATAGCCCTGAGGCTTCTGTGTGGTGATCCTAGCTTATTGTTTCCTTAAAATTGCTAGAATGTATGAACCATGGGACTACTGGTCTAAATGGATCCAAACTACAGCTACACATCTGAAGATGTTTGGACTAGACCACCTGTACAAAGTTGAGACACAACCTTTAACTTCCTGCCACCCTGGCGAAGGACAGTTCCCTTCGATGTCACAATACCGACGTATCCGCCTAAAATTAGTCTAAGCATTTATCTCCGACACTGCCAAATTGAGAGCTCTTGTTTTATACACACTCTACGGACTGATGATAATATCACACAGACCATCTACACTGATGGATCTCTTAACTTTGCCTGTGGGAGGCTGGAAGTGCTATTGTTGTGAGTCAACCTGACGATAATATAATTGAAAGGGTTAAATTAACAACTGGGCATCCACTCTGCAGCTGAGATTAGTTGCCATGCGCCTCTAGCTATTAAATTCGCCCAAACCACTGTGTGCCAGTCTCATCATCACTGATGACTGTCTATCCTCACTACTTCCCTTAGCACCCTCTGACTTGAGTTGTCACGCTCTTGTCTCTGAGGTCAGACACAAATATGTGTGCCTTGTTGACAAGATATAAAATTCAACAATGGATCCCCTCTCACATAGGCCTCATAAAACGACAGAGTTGATGCCTCGCCAAACTCGCATCTGGCACAAAGAACACCGTTGAATACAATTTGGGTCGGTCAAATAGAACCCTTAAACTGTATTTAGGAAAGAACTTATTGATGAGTTTTGACGCAGAAGTGAACTAGATGCAAACAGACCCCAGTCGATCTATAGATTACCATGATGAGATGTATCCAGTGAAACATGTACTGTATATAGAGCAAGTAACAAGATACTAGATTACAAAGATGTTGTAACCATGAATTAAGGTTAGGATATAAGTACCTTTGACATTATGTTCCTCAAGCAGATGTAAACAAAACTAAATGTAAGAAGTGTGTGGCCAGACATCTGACACACACTATTCCACTCGTCCACCGGCTGTGTGAAGACTGAACCACTTACTAAGGACAGGTCCAAGCACACTGTGTGTGAAATGGCACAACACTTCATCTCTAATGCTTAAGATAGCCGACATGTAAAGATTGTATCCACTTTTTGCACTTAGTAACTATATCAATTTCATGTACAGAATAAATACGCAATGTGTGAATACTTCTCACGTAATGTGAATAACAAGTGTGAGGCCCAGACATACTGCCTCCTGCGCCTGCCTCACGCATTTGTGAATAAGTTGCCCTAAATGTATAGAACTAAACAAATAATGTAATTGAAATACTGTGCTGCAACATTCAGTGCCATAATATCCTGACAACGGGGGTTAATTATTATGTGGGGTGCACAATAAAGTAGCCGCTATAAGCGGCAAAATCAAAATCAGTCCCCTACCTGGTCTTCCTCCCTAAGTGCCACACAACGTAAACACCTAGAAAAGTGCAAAAGAACGCATGCAAGATTATTCTCTCCACTTCCTACTCCACATATCAAGAAGCGCTCAACACACTGACCCTCTCGGCTCTCATTGACCATCACCAAGACACCTCATCTGCAATTTTGGTGAGAAGCCTCTGCACCATCCTTGACACCGGTTCCTATTACCACCTGCGTTCCCTCGCCCGAGAATTGCTGTTCGACACCACAACCGCATCCAGCCCATACGAGCAGGAACTGATCGCTATATTAACAGCCCAGTCGTAACCATTGTAAAAATTATCAATAACTTGTAATCAACCAGGGTATTCACTACCAGTCAATCTTACTTTTTGCACTATCACTATATTGAAAAGCCCTGTAGTTTGAGCTTCTCCCCACCTAGTTATTATATATCATATTTGTATCACTTATTTACTTGTATATTATTTGTAAATCAAGAGACCCATTCCCCAATTATGTAACTGTATATTTTCAGCCTTCCGGCTGCCATGCTCTTTCAATATACCGTAAAATTATTATTACCAGCAGAATCGCCGCCCTCCGGGCGGCTCATCCCAGGCCACGGTAGGACGCCACCCTCCAGGAGGCTCCACATTGTCTCACTGTTCAGTCCCGAAAACTTTTTCTTCCATCTATAGTTCATTAACGGTGTATGTAAGTTCCACCATGTTTTTTACTACAACGGTACAGCAAAGTATATTTTATAGCATTAAACTTTTTTTTTATTGTCTAATCATCACTAGATATAACACCATCCATCATCACTACATATAACACCATCCATCATCACTACATATAACATCATCCATTATCACTACATATAACACCATCCATCATCACTACATATAACACCATCGGTCATCACTACATATAACACCATCCATCATCACTACATATAACACCATCCATCATCACTACATATAACACCATCCATCATCACTACACATAACACCATCCATCATCACTACATATAACACCATCGGTCATCACTATAACACCATCCATCACACATAACACCATCCATCATCACTACATATAACACCATCGGTCATCACTACATATAACACCATCCATCATCACTACATATAACACCATCCATCATCACTACACATAACACCATCCATCATCACTACACATAACACCATCCATCATCACTACATATAACACCATCGGTCATCACTACATATAACACCATCCATCATCACTACACATAACACCATCCATCATCACTACACATAACACCATCGGTCATCACTACATATAACACCATCCATCATCACTACATATAACACCATCCATCATCACTACATATAACACCATCCATCATCACTACATATAACACCATCCATCATCACTACATATAACACCATCCATCATCACTACATATAACACCATCCATCATCACTACATATAACACCATCCATCATCACTACACATAACACCATCCATCATCACTACATATACCATCGGTCAATACTACATATAACACCATCCATCATCACTACACATAACACCATCCATCATCACTACATATAGCACATCGGTCATCAATACCACATATAACACCATCCATCATCACTACATAACACCATCCATCATCACTACATAACACCATCCATCACTCACATAACACCATCCATCATCACTACATATAACACCATCCATCATCACTACATATAACAATTATCCATCATCACTACATATAACACCATCCATCATCACTACATATAACACCATCGGTCATCACTACATATAACACCATCCATCATCACTACATATAACACCATCCATCATCACTACACATAACACCATCCATCATCACTACATATAACACCATCCATCATCACATATATAACACCAATAGTCATCACATATAACACCATCCATCAATACCACATAACACCATCCATCATCACTACATATAACACCATCCATCATCACCACATAACACCATCCACATCACTACATATAACACCATCGTCATCACCATTTATATAACACCATCCATCATCACTACATATAACAACATCCATCATCACTATATAACACCATCCATCATCACTATATAACATCATCCAATATCACCACATATAACACACATCCATCATCACTACTATAACACCAACCATCATCACTACATATAAACACCATCCATCATCACAACATATAACACCATCCATCATCACTACACATAACACCATCCATCATCACTTTGCATATACAACACCCATCCATCATCACTACATATAACACCATCCATCATCACTACATATACAACTCATCCATCATCAACATACATATAACACCATCCATCATCACTACATATAACACCATCCATCATCACTACATATAACAACATCCATCATCGCTCACATATAACAACACCCATCATCACTACATATAACACCATCCTTCATCACTACAGATCGGTAAAGTGCTCTGAGGATTCTTGTGGAGATTAAATACAAAATAAGCAAACAGACATCTCTTTTGTTTTATATAGATAGATCATCACTCGCTACCATAACACCATCCATCACATATAACACCACATCCATCATCACCACACATAGCACCATCCATCATCACAGCATATAACACCATCCATCATCACAGCAGTAACAGCATATCCAGCATCATCACTACATATAACACCATCCATCATCACCATTACAGCACCATCCATCATCATCACACATAACACCATCCATCATCACTACATGTAACATCATCCATCATCACTACATATACCACCATGCATCATCACCACAGTACATATAACACCGATCCACCATCATCACTACATTATAACACCATCTATATCATCACTACAGATCGGTGGTTTCTGAGATTCTCGTGTGACACACACACACAAAACACACACACACACACACACAGATATTAGCGAGGAGAGAGAGAGAGAGAGAGAGAGATATATATATATATATATATATATATATAGTAAATCACTGTAGGTGTGATCCAGTATATATATATATATATATATATAGATAGATAGGATAGATAGATCATAACACATACACACACACACACACACACACACACACACACACACACACACACACACACACACACACACACACACACACACACACACACACACACACACACACACACACACACACACACACACACACTATTTTATTAGAATACCCATAATTGATTTTCATGGCCAATTTGAAACCCTGACATACTGGTTGTTATCATGAATCATCACTTACTTGAGCAAGTGACGCTTAAGTTTTTATTATATGTTTTGCACTTCTGCTGCAAGGATTCGCGTTTTAACTAAGGTTTCTTTATGAATTTGTTTCTTAACTCCAAAATTTAATGATATATAAGGTCCAGATGGAGTGCAAGGAGAAAAATCCCTGGAATGAGAGGGTAACAACAGAGAACAAACTAGTTTCTTAATTCTTATCATAAGGCCCTAGGGTTTGTCATCTTGTTTGCTTATTTTAGGGAAATCTTTACACACCCTATTGTTATATTTTTAGGAATCATGTCCAGTATTATGGATATAATATCACATAATTAGTCTAGAATATGCATATGAGCAAACCACGCGGCGCTACACCAGTGTGTTTTTATGGCGGACTGGGCGGTCGTGGCAAAATGTCTTTGTGCGACCATGAGAGAGCTACAGGGTGATAGAGGCAGGAGGAGGAGGAGGAGGAGGAGTCGTTGCCTTTCTGTTCTTCCTCCCTCCCCACCCCCTGTCGCGTCACGCCTCCTGTCCGCTGCCTTGCCCATTAGGCCAAGAATTTCTGCTATAATAACACACCTATAACACTTGGTTATGACGCCAGATTATCGCTCAATTGGAAAAATATTTTATCTGTTGGCCTTTAATTACTTGTATATTTCCAGCCACAAGTATAATAATATTGTTCTTTGATGGTTCACCTCAACACACCTCCTGTGAGTGGCAATTCACGTCTCGGGGTTCAAATCCAAATCTTCACCTGAATCTTGTACCTTTATTTTCAGGGTACATTTACACTGTCAGACCGGTGTGTACACTGAGGCAATATTCTCCCTTTTTTCTGTAATTTCTTTTTCTATTTTCATTGTATTTTTTAATGATTTAATAACTTTTTTACTCTACTATTAACTTAGGTAATTCTTAAGTGTTTATATATGTCTTGTCATTGCAGGAGATTTACAAAACAATTTAGAGATCTGGATTCGCTTATCCAAAAGTTTCTTAATGTTTATGCTTCATGGAGTTCCATTCCAACTTGATGTGTCGACTGAATTACCTCGAATTTAATAAACAATAAAGTTCTGCACACTGAAGACACGAGATGAACGCTTAGCGATTTCATCATTTACGTTATTTAACTACATAAGAACACATTAGGTAAGACATTATCTGTATCGTGCATATTGAGGAAACAACAATACAAACGGTGCAATTCATTTACATATTCTACTGCAAATGAACGTCAGCTTCTACTACCTGAGAAATCACTTTTTATTGTACATAATAGACGTCGATTACAGCCATCGTTGCAGCTTTTAACGTATCAAACAAGAAATATTACTTATCACTCAAGAAATAAAACACTCCATTTGGTTTAGAGCAGAATAATGTGCTGCAACGTTATTTAAAGTATCATAAACGATTTGTTCATCGCATTACAATCAGTGCTATTGGTCCGTAATGATGACCGTGTGATGAAAGTACATTTGGTGCATACAAGTATAATATTATGGAATATTTCTCTTATCGTCAGAGAATCATTTCTACTGTGTATATTGAAGTCAGTGAAATGCTGTATTGCAGCTCTTGATCATTCTGCTCCAAGGAATTATTTACCTATTAACCAAAAATCTCACTGCAATCATTCCTATCAGCAAAAGACTTTCCACAATCCAGGAATTCATAACAATCATCTTCATCAACCAGACCAAAATATCGACTTTAATACCAGAAATCACATGGCCTTCATCTCTATCATCCCAAGAACTCGATACTATCATCCCTATCATCCCAAGAATCTACTACAATCATCCCTATTATCCCAAGAACTCACTACAATCATCCCTATTATCCCAATAATTCACTACAATCATCCCTATTATCCCAAGAACTCACTGCAACCATCCCTATCTTCCGAGGAAATCGCTACAACCATCCCTACCATCCACAGGTGGGTATGACAGCCATTACAGGTATAGAGGATTTATTGGGACAAAATGAACTCCTCAGAGTTTGCCACATTTGAAGCGTTCATTCTGTCGCGAGCAGGAATACTTTGCTTACTATCTGAAGCATCAGTCCATTATATCTAGAGGTTGAACCAGTCCATTCCAGGCTTATTATACCCACAAGACCTTGGTATTCACCCGAGCTACAGCTAATGCGTATTCCAGGAGCGGATTCTCAAAGTGATATCGTACGATAATGTTTTTGTTTTGTTCGTCCCATAACTTCTGAGTGATTCTTCAGGATGATATTTTGTTACAGTAGTCTCTCAACAGAATATCGACGCCATTTAGAGAGGCTATTGTGTTCGAGTTACAGTATAGTTTTTCTTGCCTTTTTACTACCAGTAAGTAAATGTTTTGTTTAGCCTGCTTGATGGGTTCTTATGTATTTCCCTCACGAGGTAAATTGAATGAACGAAACTTTAAGAATCCTGGTAATGATATTCTTCTTAGCTGATCTCACCTCACCTAACATCCACACGCCTTTTACCACCAGCCTTCCACCAAACGTATTGACCACGAATCACCAACACATCCATTCGCCTTAATTTCCAAAGCCACTTACACGTCCACACGCTATACTACCTCACCACCAACACGTCCATTAATGCCCTACCACCACCACTACGAACACGCTGTCCACACGCCTTTACCACAATCACCACCTCAACACGTCCACACGCCCACCACCACCACCAATGAACACGTCCACACGCCTCCACCACCACCAACAACACCACGTCCACACGCCACACCCCACCACCACGTCCACACGCCCCACTACCCACCACCACGTCCACACGCCCCACCACCACCACCACCACCACCACGTCCACACGCCACACCCCACCACCACCAGCCCACACTTCCAACCACCACCAACGCCACCACGTCCACACGCCATACCACCACCATCACGTCCACACGCCATAATGCTCACCAACCCCACCACGTCTAACACGCTCTTACCACCAACCCTTGCACCACGTCCCACACGCCCACCAACACCACCACCACATCCACACGTCCACCGCCACCACTACCACGTCCACCAGGTCCACCTGCCTTAAAACCACCACGTCCACGCCTGCACCACCACCAAATCCATCTGCCTTCCACCACCACCACCACATCCACACACGCCATACCACCACCACCACCACCACATCCACACGCCCTACCACCACCACCACCACGAGGTCCGACTCTTCGCCTTACCACCACCACGTCCACACACGCTCCCACCACCACCGCCAGGTCCACCTGCCCTACTCAACCACCACGTCCACACGCTTCACCACCAGTTCACTACCTCACCACATCCAAACACCATACCACCACCACACACCCACCACGTCCACACGCCTTTACCACCACCACCTCACACCAGCATGTCCACACGCCCTACCACCACCACCACCACCACCACCACCACCACCACCACCACGCCCACAGCCTTACCACCCACCACCACTAACATGTCCACACACACCATCTCCACCAACACCCACCATGTCCACAATGGAAGCCGAATTTTGACCACCACCACCTCACCACGTCCACACTGCCCTACCACCACCACCACGTCCACTCCGCCATACCTCACCACCAACACGTCCACACGCCTCACTGCCACCACCTCACCAAGTCCACACGCTTTCACCACCACCACCACCACGTCCACACACCATTCCACCACCACCCCACCATGTCCACACGGCTTAACACTCACAAACCACCACGGCCACACGCCTTACCAACACCACCCACCAGCATGTCCACACGCTTCACACCACACACCACTCCCCCACCCACATGTCCACGCGCCCACCACCACCACCACCACCATGTCCACACGCCCACCACCACCACCCTTGCCTACCACCACCACCACCACCACGTCCACTCGGTCACATTTCCACACGCCTTGCACCACCACCACCACGCCACAACGCCGTCCAGCGACGCGCCCACCACCACCACCACCACAACGTCCACATCGCCCTACCACCACCACCACCACCACGTCCACACGCCCAATTTCACCATAAGCACGAACACATCCACACGCTTCTTCCACCACCACCACCACCACCACCAGCAGCATGTCCAGCACAGCCTACCACCACCACCACCACGTCCACACGCCTTACCACCACCACCACAACCACATTAACTCCACACGCCCTTCCATCCACCACACCACCACCACCAATCTCCACCACCAATTCCCCACGTCCATATTATCAGCCCACCTCACCACCACCACAGCATGTCAACACTCTTACCACTTTCACCACCACCACCCGCACGTCCAGCCTTACCACCACCAGCACGAACACATCCACACGCCTTCCACCACCACCACCACCTGGTATGTCCACACACGCCTTACTCACCACCACCACCACCACCACCACGTCCACACACGCCTTACTCACCACCACCACCACCACCACGTCGACACGCCCTGCCACCACCAAGGTTCACCTACTTGAACACCACATCCATATTAACGCCTTTCCACCACCACCTCACCAGCAAGTCTACACGCCCTACCATCACCACCACCACCACAACGTCAATATGCCTTTCCCCACCACTGTCCCACCACCACCACACTTCACCACCCCGTTCCACGCGCCTCACCACCACCACGTCCACGCGCCGCCCCACAGCACCACCACTAACTCACCCACATCGCCCACAAGTCTTACCACTCACCACCTCACACCACCACACAACGCTGTCCACACGCCCCTACCACCACCCACCACACTTTCAATAACACATCCATAGCCCCTCTCCACCACTGCACCCACCAAGTCTCACACGCCCTATCACCACTAATTTCACCACCGCACGTCCACACGCCCACTTTCCACCACCACTCACCACAACGTCTCATTAATGCCCTACCCCACCACCACCACCCCACCAGCATGTCCACACCCTTAATGTTCACCCACCCCACCACCCCACCACCACACCACCACCACCACGGGCCCACACGCCCCATTTGACCACCACCACCAGCACATGTCCACACACGCCCCACCACCACCACCTCACCACCACCTCACCACACCACCTCACCCACGTCCACACCCTTTCTCCACCACCACCTCAAGAACACATGCCCCACTGCCACCTCACCACCACCACCACATCCACGCGCCTCCTCACTGCCCACCACCACCACCAGGTCCACTCTGCCCACCACCACCACGTCCAAACACCACCACCACCACCACCACAGCATCCACACGCCATACCACCACCACGCCCACCACGTCCACACGCCTCACCACCACCACCTGTCCACACTGCTTACCACCACCACCACACCACCACCCACCCCCTACCACCCACGTCCACACGCCCCTACCACCACCACCCACCATCACGTCCACACACCTTACCACCACCACCAAGCATGTCCATGCCACACCACACCACCACCACCACCACACCACGTCCATACCCCACCACCACGACCACCGCACCACCACCCACCACCACCCACGTCCACTGCCTCCACCACCACCAACACGTCCACACGCCCACCACCACCACCACCAAGTCCACACGCCCTTACCACCACCACCACCACCACCAGCCACACAGCCTTCACCACCACCACCACCACCAGTCCACACGCTCACACCACCACCAACATGTCCACACGCCCTACCACCACCACCACTGTCCACACGCTTTACCACCACCACACCACCACCACAGCATGTCCACACCCACCACCACCACCACACCACGTCCACACGCCTTTCCACCACCACCACCAGCATGTCCACACCTTCCCACACTCCACCAGCATGTCCACACACACTTCACCACCACCACCACATGTCCACACACCTTTCACCACCACCACCACCACGTCCACACGCCTTACCACCACCACCACCACGTCCACACGCCCTGCCACCACCACCACCACCAGCATGTCCACACGCCTTACCACCACCACCACCACCACGTACACACGCCTTACCACCACCACCACCACCATGTCCACACGCTTTACCACCACCACCACGAACACATCCACACGCCTTACCACCACCACCACCACGTACCCACGCCTTACCACCACCACCACCACCCCACAACGTCAACATGCCTACCACCACCACCACCACCACCACCACCAGCATGTCCATACTCCTTACCACCGCCACCACCACCACCACCACCACGTCCACACGCCTCCTACCACCACCACCACCACCATGTCCACACGCCTTTACCACCACCACCACGAACACATCCACACGCCTTACCACCACCACCACCACGTACCCACGCCTACCACCACCACCACCACCACCAAGTCCACACGCCTTACCATCACCACCACCCCCACCACGTCAACATGCCTTACCACCACCACCACCACCACCACCACCACCACCACCACCACCACCACCACCAGCATGTCCAAACTCCCACCACCACCACCACCACCACCACCACGTCCCACGCCTTACCACCACCACGTCCACACGTCTTACCGCCACCACTACCACCACGTCCACATGCATTACCACCACCACCACCACGTCCACATGCCCACCACCACCACCACCACCAACATGTCCATGCCCACCACCACCACCACCAACACCACAACGTCCACACGCTTTACCACCATCACCACGTCCACACGCCTTACATCACCACCACCACAACGTCCACACGCCTTACCACCACCACCACGTCCACACGCTTACCACCACCACCACGTCCACACGCCCACCACCACCGCCACGTCCACACGCCTTACCACCACCACCACAACGTCCACACCTACCACCACCACCACCACCACGACGTCCACACGCCTTACCACCACCACCACGTCCACACGCCTTCCCACCACCACCACGAACACATCCACACGCCTTACCACCACCACCACCACCACAACGTCCACACGCCTTACCACCACCACCATTACGCTTTCACCACCAACACCACGTCCACACGTCCTACCGCCACCACCACCACCACGTCCAGACGCCTTCCCACCACCACCACCACCACGTTCACACGCCTTACCACCACCACCACCACGTCCACACGCCATACCATCACCACCACGTCCACACGTCTTACCGCCACCACCACGTCCAAATGCCCTTACCACCACCACGTCCACACGCCTTACCACCACCACGTCCAACGCTTTGCCACCACCACCCCGTCCACACGCCTTACCACCACCACCATAACCACGTCCACACGCCTTACCACCACCACCACGCCCACACACCTTACTTCCACCACCAACACGTCCACATGCCTCACCAACACGTCCCTACGCTTCACCAACACGTCCACACGCCCCATCAACACGTCCCGCCTCATCAACACGTCCACACGCCTCACCAACACGTTCACACGCCTCACTAACACGTCCACACGCCTCATCAGCACGTTCACACGCCTCACCAACACGTCCACACGCCTCATCAATACGTCCACACGCCTCACCAAAACGTCCACACGCCTCAGCAATGTGTCCACACGCATCATCAACACGTGCACACGCCTCACCAACACGTCCACACGTCCACACCACCGCCGTCACCCTCCACCAATAACATAACAGCCTTTCCACATGCCTTACCACCCCCACGCCCATACGCCTTACCACCACCACCAACACGCCCACATGCTTACCACCCTCGTCAACCCGTCTACACGCCTTCCACTTCCACGACCACACGCCTTATCACCAACACCATCACTAACACGTCCACACGCCTTACCACCACCACAATCGCGTCAACACGCCTTACCTCCACCACTATTAACACGTCTGCACGCCTCACCACCAGCACATCTACACGTCTTGCCACCTCCAGCAACACGGCCTCACGCCTCGCCACCGTCATGCAACAGGCAGCTTCTAGATTCTAACTCATGTCAGTACTGGTGTAGCCTTATGCCTTTGTTTGGGCGTTCCTCTGTATATATATATATATATATATATATATATATATATATATATATATATATATATATATATATATATATATATATATATATATATATATATATATATATATATATACAGTATATATAAAGTATATATAAAGTAAGCAACCATTTCATGGGAACGCTATATATACCTGTCACATTCCTCAAGTGAGGTACTGTATATTGACAGATCGCTTGTTGAGGTCAATTAATATTTTCATGTAAACCTCCCCAGCAGTGACCCTCGCAGCCACTACTCTAAAGTTTCTCTCTTAGTTCATCCGGAGTTTTATGGGGAGGACTGACGCTGTATACAGGTATTCTAAAATTAATATCATTCATGTAATAACCTTATACGAACCATGTGTGTCAAGCACTTGTATCAAACTACCAATCATAAGATGTTAAGGTATAGTTGTGTTCTGACTTCACTAGGGGAAAGGTCACGGCAGGGTTAGCTCTGGAGGGATAATTATCAGATATGGCCAGTGCTATATGCGGTCTTCGGTATGAGAGTTTGTTGACCAAACTGGAGTGGTCCATTGAAGAATTGGCGAGGGCCAAGTTAGAAATTGAGAGGGCCACGTTGGAGAACCTGAAATTAAGGAAAGAGCTGGCGAAGTTAAACGGAGAGGCTGGACGAGTAAAGCCAGTGTCTGACGAAAACTCAAGCGAGTGGAAAGTTGTGAGTAGTGGGAAGACGAAGCTGGTGGTGAAGAAGTACACCAATGATACGACAACAACGACAACAACGACAACAACAGCGAAGTGTACCAACCGGTTCAGTCCCTTGATAGACGAATTGGACGTTACTACAGTCAGGGACAGGGATGACAAGGAAGGTATAAAAACTTTAATTGTTGGTGACTCACAGGTAAGGTACATGGACAGGGCCTTTTGTGGTAAAAACAAAAATAGGATGAGGGTGTGTTTGCCAGGAGCTGGGGTGGGGGATATAGTTGACAGGACGGACAATATCTTGTCTGGTAATGGGAACAAACCCATTATCTGCCTCAGTGCAGGAGGTAATGATATTGGCCGGTGTAGGAGCGAGGAGCTTCTTGATAAGTTCAAGGCAGCTATAGATCGTATTAGGACTAAGGGAGGGATCCCTATCATATGCTGTGTCCTGCCTAGAAGGAGAGTTGGCAGTGAATGGTTGTCAAGGGCTGTTGGTGTCAACGACCGTCTTGACAGATATTGCAAGTCAATATCAGTCCCATTCATTGACAACTGGGACAACTTCTATGGCAGGAGGGACCTTTATGCTAGGGATGGGGTGCACCTGTCTAGGGATGGAGTAGCAACCCTGGCTGGGGCTCTAGAGGGGGCAGTTCAAAAGATATCGAAGTCTTTAAACTGCTAAGAGAACATATGAGCACGGGGGTGGAGGAGACTGCAGTGGGAGCGGGTAAACAATGTGAAAGACTACAGGGAAATAGTGTTAGGAATGATGACAAAACTAAATTTGACAGGGAGTTTAAAACTAAACGCGGTAAGGGGAGGACTCAGAACACGACTAAGTTAAATGTATACTACGAGAACAGTAGAAGTATGAGAAACAAAATGGATGATATTAGGGCCTTGGTATGTACCGAAAAAAACGATATAATTGCATTCACTGAAACATGGATCAACCTAGACACACGTGAGTTACCAGTCAAATACCAAATTGCGGGTTACAAACTGTTCCATACCGATAGGCAGACCAGGAAAGGAGACGGAGTAGCAATCTATGTTAGGGATAATCTGAAGTGTGAAATAAATAAGGAAATAAAAACTGAGAGGAATTCAGAAACAATTTGGATAGAATTAAGCAACGGTCGGGAAAAATTAATCACAGGAGTAATATAAAGACCCCCAATCTTGATAGCGTCAATGAGCGACTTATCTGGGATGAAATGCGCAGGGCTTCCATGCACAACAAAGTCTGTATAGTAGGCGACTTTAACCTTGGCCACATAGATTGGACTGACCTTACGGGTAACTCAGAATCAGAGGATTTTCTCTAGACGATCCAGGACTGTTTCCAAAGTCAACATATAACCGAACCCACAAGGGGTAATAATATACTCGATTTAGTTATGTCGAACAGAGAAAACCTCATTAGCAATGTCGAGGTAGGGAACGAACTTGCAAACAGCGATCACAAAGAAATTCGATTCCAGTTAGATTTTCAGGGCAGACGTAAGGAAAATTACACTAAAGTACCAGATTTCAGAAGGGCAAACTTTGACAGATTAAAGAGGCAGCTGAGAGAGGGGGTGTCGCGCTTGGCCGTGAACCTGACAGATGACACGGACCTGATAACGAGATCTGAGATTGCCGAGTTCCACGACAATTTAAATAGTGAGTTACTTAATGCACAAAGGCAGAACATACCATACAAAAGACTCAGATCAGACAACAATTACCCTAAATGGATAAATAATTATTTAAAGAACATCATTGGCCAAAGGAAGGCTATAGGTAGAAGGATAAATCGTGGCGAAATTCACCTCCGGGACTATTATAGGGTATTGGCGAGTAGGGTTAAAACCGAGATAAGGAAAGCAAAGAGGAATAATGAGGTAAGGATAGCAAGGGAGGCGAAGACAAACCCCAAAGGATTCTACCAAATGTATCAAACTAAAACACGAGAAAAGATTGGACCAATACGGTCAGACCGGCGAGCTCACTGATAACGACGGAGAAATGAGCAATAATTTGAATAAATATTTTTCAACAGTTTTCACCACCGAAAATTTAAACATGATACCCGAGGCACCGACTCTATTCAGAGATAGTGAAGAAAACAAATTAAGTGAGATAGTAGTGACTAGTAACGATGTTAGTAAGCAAATAGACAAACTAAAGCCTAATAAGTCACCTGGTCCCGATGAGACATTTGCCAGAGTATTAAAGGAATGTAAGGAAGAGCTTAGTATGCCCTTAGCAAAGTTGTTTAACATGTCCTTAAAAACAGGTGTAGTACCAGAATCCTGGAGGATAGCGAATGTAATACCGATTTTCAAGAAGGGGGATAGATCACTATCCTCTAACTACCGCCCAATCAGTCTAACATCAATAGTAGGCAAATTACTGGAAGCAATCATTTCAAACTCTATTCGAAATCACCTGGAGAAGCACAGATTGATCAATGATTCCCAGCATGGCTTCACAAGCGGACGTTCTTGCCTAACTAGTCTAGTAACATTCTTTTCATCAGTTTTCGAATCGGTGGACGAGGGGCACAATTATTATGTGGTATATCTCGACTTTAGCAAAGCCTTCGACAGAGAACCCCTCGAAAGACTAATTAGAAAGGTAAAAGCTCATGGCATCAAAGGTGACATCCTTAAATGGATTAGGGCGTGGTTACAGGACAGGAAACAGCGAGTGAGCATTAACGGCACTAAGTCCCATTGGAGCAACGTCACAAGTGGAGTTCCCCAAGGTTCAGTACTTGGACCATTATTATTTATTATATACATAAACGACATAGATATCGGCATAGACAGCAACATAAGTAAATTTGCTGATGACACTAAAATAGGACGTGTTATCAAATCTGACGAGGACTCGACAAAACTACAGGAAGATCTAAACAAATTTTTCGAATGGTCTGAAAAATGGCAGATGAAATTCAACGTCGACAAATGTAAAGTGCTCAGTATAGGAGATGTAAACAGGGAAACCAGATACCAGATGAACAACGATGCCATAGAGAAATCCGACTGCGAGAGAGATTTAGGAGTAATGATAAGTAGGAACCTTAAGCCAAGTAAACAATGTGTTTTTGCTCGTAACAGGGCTAATAAAGTACTTGGGTTCATACAAAGGAGTGTTAGTTACAAGACTAGCAAGGTCATCCTAAAACTGTATCTTGCTCTTGTGAGACCACACCTGGATTACGCAGTTCAGTTCTGGTCACCGTATTACAGAATGGATATAGAATCCTTGGAAAGAATTCAGGGGAGAATGACAAGACTAATCCCGGGCATTAGGAACCTTGAGTATAGAGACAGGTTAAAGCATCATAATTTGCACTCCCTTGAGAGACGCAGAGCGAGGGGTGACCTGATAGAGGTGTATAAGTGGAAGGCAGGGCTAAACAAAGGGGACATTACAAAGGTACTCAAACTATCCAACCAGGAGCGAACTCGTAACAATGGTTTTAAATTAGACAAATTTAGATTTAGGCGTGAAATAGGTAAACACTGGTTTGGAAATAGAGTAGTGGATGAATGGAACAAGTTACCAAATATCATCATTAACTCGAATACTCTGAATTGCTTCAAACATAGGTTGGATACTTATATGAGCAATAGGGGTTGGGTGTAAACGGGACTGCCCAGTATGGGCCAATAGGCCCGCTGCCGTTTCCTCCATTCTTATGTTCTTATGTTCTGATACGATATCTAATATTATATTGGACGAGCTTTCTGGGGGAGGAGGAGAGAACTTTTTTTTTTTTTTTTTTTTTAATGTTGTTTGGATTAGTAAAGGAAGGAAGATGAGTAAATAGAAGAAAAAAGAAGGGGAAACAGAAAATAGTTAGAGATAACAGGTACGTCTGGATGCGCAGTTTCAACGTTACCAGAGCATTTTCGGACCTTACAAGGCTACAGTGTATATTTATTCCTGTGGCTGACTGTACATGGAAAAGGAGAAGAGATAAAAAGATAATAACAAGAATGCATGGAGAAGATAGAAAGGGAGAAGAGAAGTAGAAGAAACATTATTATCCTTAAGAGGCGAGCGAGGAAAGGAGATGGGAGAGAGGGATAGTGAGAGGTGGCGGTGTAGTGGACGTCTCCCCTACAACTGCCTAACTGCGTAGCCACGCCACCACCTGATACCGTCTTCCCTAGCAACCAAGCGTATCCGCATTCCAATGCCCGCCGTATCTTAGCAACGGAACTAGTCACCGGCTACTTCTCGGGTTTTCCCACCATGACTCATAGCCGCTGCTGGGTGTATATAAGCTCTGTCTCTCCCTTGAGATTCAGTACATTCGCCAG